>NW_009698311.1:207164-213866 GCF_000703405.1 Apaloderma vittatum
TGTTATTAAACATCTTTTCTTCCAACAAAGATAAAAATAATTGAAAAAAAAAAATCAGTTAAGAAGCATTTGACAAGAAAAAAGGAAAACATATAAAGCAAAGGAAAACCCCAACGTCAGCAGAAACGGAGGAGGGGAGAAACAGTAATTTAAAAGTGACCCTTGGTGGGGGATGAGGGGAGAAGTCTGTCTGATTTTCTTTGGATATAGCGGGCAGGAAATCGTTGAGGTGGGTTAAAATACCTTTCTTGTACATGCTTTACAAAGAATTTCCTCTGATTACTAGAATAATATTTGTTTTCATGTCAATCTTGATAAAACACAGCTGTGGTGCTTTATTTCCTCTCTCCTTATTTTCATCTATATTAACAAGGCTGCATGTACGCACATCTCAATTAAAAAGATACATATACACTTATTCTATATATAAACACTTGCATTTTGCAATCAAATTCCCTACGTAACATCTTCCTAGTCCCAAAATGCATCATTTTGCACTTGTACCACTGAACTCACAGCGTGACCCTGCTCTCCCCATGGTGATCCCAGGATTCCAAGGACATCCTAGACTGCACAGAGCCCCAGGCTCGAAGGGGAGCCAGATGTGTCAAGGAGGTAATTCGATTAACAGCTCCACACCCACTGCACGCTCACAAGTGGAAGCGTCAGAATGAGAAAGCATTTGGTTGTGGTTTGTTCCTTCTGCTTCCCCAGGTCAGGAAGAGGAAGGTGAGACATCTGAAGAAGCTTTGGTATAATTCAGAGCTATGCAATTTTGCAATTTCAGAGCTACAGGAGACTCTGGAAGTAGTTTTAACCACGTATTTTAAGTCACCAGTATGGTCAGCATCACTTCCAAATGACATTCTCCAGTATTTCCACTGCTGAATTTTGGAGCCCAGCATAGGAAGGGATTTATTCTTCAAGTTCAATACACCAAAACTAGCATTTTTTTAATTATTTAACTCACAGGAGAATTATGAAAATCTTAGTTCTTGTCACAGCTTACCTCCCCCAGGTGTCACTTGCCCACCTAAAATGCAACTCTGAACTAGTTCTCAGGCCCAAACTCAACACACTTTCCAGACTCCAGGGAGAAACTGGAGACCAGACTGCACTGCCATAGCCCATTGAGTTTCATCAACTGATCAAGCCCAGAAACTATTTCCTATCTGAAGTTTTTCTTAAGGCCTCTGACAGTCACAAGAGTGATTTATTTCTATGCTGAGCAGCATTAAAAGGAGTTATTTGCTTTCTTTAAGAGGATTTAACACAAATGCAAAAGAGGACTTTTATTACAGGTCCCAGTAACTAGTTACTTAGTTCTTAATAAAGCAGGTAGATACAGATTTTAAAAGAAGACCTCCCCTTCCAGAAAGCTACCTGGAGGCATCTGACCTATTCCTACAAACAGTCAATACATTCAAAGGTTTCCCCCAGAAAAGATCATCTCCTGGAGCCAATGAGGCAATTTTACAGCTGGCATGGTGAGATTTCAACAGCCTTCAAGAACCATCCACTTAGTTCAGAAATGACTGCAAAAAGGAAAAAAAAAAAGGAAAAAGAAAAGAATCAATGTGAACTGACAACAAGCATATTAAAAACCAAGCAGACAAGAAGCACTGTGCTGGGCAGCAGGGCGTCATACACAGAACATGCTGTACCCTACACGCACCCATCCCCAGGTCCTTCCTCCTGTGGGAGCTCTCTCCCAAGTCCAGCGCTGCTAAACTCACATGAGCGAGGGTCGGGAGGTCTGGCTCTCCAGTGCTCTGTCACATCCTTCAAACTGTCAACCCTTATCTGGCTGCTATGAAACCACCCTACACACAAAGGCTAACAACTCCCCGCCACTTTGTCTCACGCCACCACATAGCACCCCTTTGGCAACCATAAAAGCATTAAGCTAACAAGTGGACTTGATAAATCAACCTGTAGCTTGACCAAAATGAAAAGCAGTTAGGAACATATCCGGGACTCAAACACTATCTTTAAAGGGAAAGAAAATTAAGGGGGAGCGGAGAAGAAGAAGGAAGAAACATAAAGACTGCCACGAATTACAACTTAATAACACAAACATGAATCAGCAGGCAACTCCTCCTGAAATCAGCAACTCCTGAATCAGAGAAGCACAACAGCAGAAGAGATGCAAGAAATCTGATCCATTCTTCAGTAATTCTGTCAAAGGGCAAGCATTAACATTGCACACTGGGCACCAAGTGGAACATAAATGGGGCTTAACGGTTGGACTCTGCGTCCCAACGGCAGGAAGAACTGGCACTGCATGAGGATGCTGGTCAGCAGCTAGGGGAGACAGCCTGCAAGCGGCGGAGGTGTGGGCTGGAGTAGCAGCAACAATCACGCTTGCCTAAGAAAAAGCACGTATCTAGACTCGCTTGAAAGAACATCTAAAAGTCTATTGTAAAATAATCTCTCATGTACACATACGAAATTTCCCTAGTTAGCTTGTTGCAGTGCTTTACTACCATTACTGTTAGAAAAGTCTTCCCCTAATATCCAACCAAGCTTCCTTTTCCTACAAAATTAATAGGATGAAAAGAAATCAGCTAGCATCAGACACAGCGCACGCTATTCTTTTCTGGTATCTTCTGACATATCAAAATAGATACGGGTTTTGTTCTTGGCCATTTCCGCCCTCTAGTCCTCTCAAAGAATGTTGTTTGTGTATACAAAGCAGGGAGGAGCTGTAAAGTACGAGAAGAATTCAGGGGGAACTCTGGACTTCCAGGCTTCATCCAGCAGGGACCAGATGTGATGCATTTGGCCTCCATGGCAAACAAGGGAGACTGAGAAAGACCATGTTTCCCTTCAAACTGAATTTTATCCAAACACCTCTGCACAATCATTTAGGACCAGCTGAAGCTAGCTGGTCTCAGGTAGACCACAGAGCTGAAGCAAGGAAGTTAGATGGGACAGAAGAGGACAGCACAAATTCATCTTGATTTAGTATTTCAATTGCCTCAAGCATGGCCAAGAAGGTATAGTTCACCCAACAGGAAGAGCTCTCAGATATGTCCTCGCTCTCAGCCTTCTAGAAATCTGCAGATATATTGCAACCTTTAACTCAGAGGACAGCAGCTCAGAGAAGCTCACCATTAGAACAGAGATAGCAAATTCAGTATCCACCTTCTAACCACATCTCTGACCCAGCAAGAACACCAGCTTCTACAGTTTTTCCACAACAACATTTAATACAAAAGCTAACACAAGATTAATCTGTCAACATATTCCTTCTTGTGAGATGCCAAATGCCCTTACTTCTCACCAAGTTCAGCACAAGTTGAATAGATGATGCACTTCAAAGTCAGGCCAGAAGCTTACAGGGTTTTCTAAAGGTAAGGAGAACAATACAAATGCTAAGTAAGATTAGCAGAGGGGACACCAATTTCCATTTGATATTCAAATACCAAAGGAATAACAAGTTTCTATACTTGCAGCTTTGTTAAGAAGCATCTAAAAAAGCCACTTAATAAAACCTAATGGCCTGAGGAAATGTGTTTTCCTGCAGCATTACTCTCTCTAAAGCAACACAAAAGTGGAAGCAGAAGTAGAGGATGAGCAGAGATGGCAACCCTGAAGTCTTACCAGAGTTAGTAAAGAGAGTGACTCCATTTCAGGAATTTGAGGAGCACAGTAAGTGAATACAGCCTTGGGACTTCAAATCCCAGGTAGCAACTCCACTTCCTGGGCCACCTACAAGTGCTCAGTATGGGAAACTTCAGACTGCTACCAGATGAGGGACCAGAGGCCAAAGACCACAGAATCACAGAATTGTTGAGGCTGGAAAAGACCTCCGAGATCATCAAGTCCAGCCTATGTCCCAACACCACCACATCAGCCAGACCACGGCACTAAGTGCCACATCCAGCCTCTCCTTAAACACCTCCAGGGATGGTGACTCCACCACTTCCCTGGGCAGTGCATCCCAGTGCCTGAGCACCCTCGCCGTGAGGAAGGGCTTCCTGAGATCCAACCTAAACCTTCCCTGACTCAGTTTCAGGCCATGCCCTCTCGTCCTGTCACTGGTTGCCCGGGAGAAGAGCCCAACCCCCACCTGACTGCAACTTCTCTTCAGGCAGGTGTAGAGAATGATGAGGTCCCCCGAGTCTCCTCTTCTCCAGGCTAAACATCCTCAGCTCCCTCAGCCTCTCCTCATAGGACTAGCTCCCTTAGTCCGTGTCTCTCCAGATCTGTAAGCAAGTTCACAGGGAAGGCTTTTCACCCCAGGAAACATTAGAAGATACCAATTATCTTCTCACACAGATAGAGATTCCTTCCTAGTTTCCTCTTCGTTTTGTTACTGCCTCATTCTTCTGAAAGGGTTACATTTCAGTGGCAGTGCTAACAGCAGGCCTAAAAGCTACATGCATCCAAGAAGCAGCAATAAACAAATAAAAGAATAAGAACTTGCTCATAAGCGAGCCCCAACAGCTAATTCATTGCTTCCTTTTTCAGATTAGTATGTGCTCACATCAGGAGTGAGCTTGATATATTGTACTTGCTGGGAAAAGTAACACACGGAGAAAGTATAAAACACCGGTACATGGGGTCAGTTAAAGTTCTAAAATACAATGTCTCAACTAACATCATCCTTGATCCTTATTGTAACAATTTAAAAGAAAATAGGAATTGTTTCAATTACACAGGAACAGGGAGGAAACAGTATTTTGAATATTATAAATCATTTCCAGGACAAAAAGCTCTGCCCACATGCCAAGAACGTATTTAATTTATCCAAGATTTTTGCCTGTACATGCCACATATTACAACATGAATTTTCTAAGCAGAAAACCTTACTGCAGCTGCACAGGCAAGAGTACAAGCCTCAGTACCCACTGAGTGTCACAGGCACCTCTCCCACGGCCAGTATCAGAACTTCTGTGAAAACCCTTTCATCCGATGGCCGGCAAGTCTTTCCCAACAGCCATTGACCTCGCCCTCTTGTCATCAGATGTGGTATTTCAATATTCACCATCCCCTGGGTTGAAATGAATTAAGGCTGAAGGAGGTTTTCTTTCCAAGCAGTGTGACAGAGGGACTTCTGCTGCCCACAGCACAGCAAATGTGAAATAAGAGTGCAGGGTGGGCCAAGCAGGGCACTGATCTTGGGAGCCCTGACAGCAGCAGCAGGGAATCCCATGGGACGGTCAGAGCTACAGGCTGGGTAAAACAAATATACACACAGGACCGAAAAAACACACAATGCTCAATTAGTTGCTAACTTTCTGCTTCCAGAAAGCTGGAATCAACCACAGTCACCTATGATAAAGCCCATTATGAATAGCTGGGCCTCTGCTATGGAAGTTCAGACCCTGATCTTTAGAAGTCTGGGTAAATTTTAGATTTAAGTACCAGAAAACTAAATTATGATTTCACATCTCTGATATAATTTCTTTCCATCCATCCATGGAAAGTATTTCCCCTTCTTTGTAAAGTGCTTTGATTATGAGCACCATCTAACATCCAGGGACGTTTGGTGGCAGTGAAAAATATCACAGCAATGCTGCCATTAAATCTTCGCTGAGAAACAAGACATCTGTTTTACATTGTCTTTGAAACAATTAATGATTTGTGCACTACCAAAGTGAAAATTAATTTTATTCTGCTGTGAGAAAGTTTGAGAAAAGTGGAAGTCTTTAGTAATCTTTTTAAAAAAAGGAAAAAATAAAAAAGTCAAGATTAGGCCAGACAAAGAGCCAGTTCCCACAAAAGGCATGATGGAGTTGTGCCAAATGCTTCTAAGAACAGAGCATTTTTTGGTTGTTTATTTGGAGCCAAATTTCTTATGCCTTCATTCTCTCTTTTATGGGTATTAATAAGATTTCCACATAAATCTTTCTCTACTTAGTCATCTTCACCACTGTCAGACTTCAGAGTCCTCCATGAGGAAGGACTGCCAACAAAAATGTTTATGATGTCACACGAGCCACGCTATCGCCCCAGCCATCGCTCAGAACAAACAGTCCCCAAAGGTCAAAGGCCACTACAGCCTATGGAAAGCAAAGGCTACATATATATATATATATACCTACACATATATATATAAAAATCATTATAATTAAGAGACTCTGAAAAGAGGAGGAAGAGGGGAAAAAACAGCAAGCATCCTTCTCCAGTCAATATAAATTCTTAAGACAGACATCACACACTAACTGGAAACTTTATCTGTGCTTCTCTGAAACTGAGGTTCTTTGATTCTTTTTCTATTTGTTTTGCAGGTCCTTCACGTTCATATCGCGCACATATGAGCAGAGCATATCTGTCATCAACGTACAGAAACTTCCTCCAAGACACCAATGAATTTTTGCATTCAAACTTTGCACTTAGAGCCAGGTAACTCTATCATCCCTTAAAATCTGAGATGGCATCTCTGTAGATGTAAATCCATGGATGGATCTCTCTGGCTCAGCAAACAAACACCGACCTCCAAAAAAGAAACAAAACCAAAACCAAACTTGTCAAAAAAACCCACAAAGACTACTAAATACTTTTGAATCTTGCTGAAAAGAAGTGTAATGACCTAAGGCAAAAATATATCACCAGACAGACAGTATGAAGTAAATCCAATCCACCTTTCTTACATATGAAAGCAGAATAAAATGTTCAAAACCCACCCTTAACTTCTTTGACCTGTTTTTCATGAGAGAGGACAGGGGTTGCAGATTTGCTGGTATAGAAGAT
>NW_009698311.1:213897-220684 GCF_000703405.1 Apaloderma vittatum
ATGAGAACAATCAGCTCATTGATGTAAACATTCTTAGATCATAAAGGAACATTTGACCACTTATCACATCTCAGAAGAGTGGCACTAAGGAAACTGATAACTCAAAGCATGTGGGCATCAGTACCCTGACATTTCTCTTAAGTTTGCTTTTTATTAAACAAATGCTTGGAGGGAAAAAAAACACAAACAAAACTACATACATCTAAAAAGTTAGATATCTAAAATTTAATTTAAAACATCTGAAATTGCGAATTCAAGCATTCAAAAGGTAACATATGACATAATTATGCTAACAGACACTGATTCACTGTGTTAGATAGCAATCCATTAAGATCACAGGAAAGACAGAAAGCAACTTTCTAGCCTATCAGGTTCCTGCCTAAAGTTCTCATCTCCTCAACTTGCTATTATGAATGATTAAGACAATCTGATTGTTACTTTTATCTCAGTTCTAAAAACCTTAACCAAATAAAAGACACAGAGGCCCCTAGGCCAAGTTCTCATCATTACACTGCATGACTGTAAAGGAAGCTGTTTTGTCACCACTCCCACCAGCTGAGGATTTGGGATGAGGTTTTTAAGTGCACATCAGTAAATTTTGCAATACACTGACTTCAGTTTCAAAACCAACATTTTCCTCAGCATCATATTTCTACTTTCATTTATGAAGAGACAATATATAAAGCAAATCAGAACATGAAATAAGCATATATATTTGCAGCCACAAATTCCCTTCTGTTAAGGAGTTGTACTAACTCATGGCCAAGAATTTTATCATTTTTAATCACAGATCAGTTGCAGTTTCCAAAAGAATAATAAAATCTAAAGATCTAAACACCACGGCATGTCCTGGCATGGAGCACAGAATTTAAAATTCTGGTTTTCCAAAAAGCCTTCCTGAGTGTCAGATCAAAGCCCAAGGCAGGAAATATTAAGGTTAATCTTAAGAATCTTCTCTCTTGTTTATGGAAAGGAAATTCTAGATCTAAGTATGATGGCAGCTAAAATACTGAGATGAAAAACATTGAATCTACTCCTCAGTCACTGCTATCCACAAGTATTTGCCATCCATCAACCCTGAATAAGAACACATATTTTAGGACTGGATTTCTCCATCATACCCAGCACATGAAAAAAATGAAATAAACATTAGATAGATTTAAGAAGAAGATAGACAATCTATCTTTACTACTTCACTTGAAAATGTTCAAGAACTCTCCAAGAAACATTTGGGTTTGCCATCTCTCTCTGTCTCACCGCATCACATGTATCCAGAGAGCTGGGTTTAGATGTCCTAAATTTCTGTTAAGCCCCAATGCCTAGTATTTCCTATTAGCTGGCTCTGACTCCAAAGGTGCCTTGCCAAGAGGGAACAACAGGCTTGGATCCTCAAGCGGAATTTAAGCTGGAGTATGTGCTTTAGTGCTGGCACACCAGTCCATCTAATTGTTGCACTATTATCCCATGCTCCTCTATTACACTGCTTGACACAAACATGGCAAGCTTACCAAGAATTAGCATTTTGTATTCTGCAAACCAGAAGTCACTTTTCAGTATCAGTATGGCATGGACAGTATTTCTCTTTGCCACTGAACAGATCTCTCAGTACAATCTTTGTAACGAGGCACATACAGAGCCAGTGCTGCCTAAAATAAGAAGATTGTACACACCTACTGGCATACCTGCCTGCTGCTGAGCAGTACTAAATGTGTTTGCTTCTCTCCAAGTCAGAGGAAAGATGAATGCTTTGCAACTCTGAGCAGGAGTCTTTTACCGGAAAGGGTGCCCCTTCCACCCTTACCCTCCTTTCAACTTCTAAATCTCTGGAGGACTCTTCCTCACAGCTCTGTTCCTCACAAGCATACAGGAAGTACAGCATTAGATCCTTTAACAGGAAAATGTTTATTCATTTGTGGTTTTCTGTAATCAGTAGACAATTAGGAATGCATTTAAAAGTGGCATATAAATTAAGCTAGCCTTAAAAAAAACAACAACTCAGTAATGGCATATGAATTACGATGCAACATTTAACCTCATACAGAATTCAGAATCTAAAGAAATGCAGCAAATCTCAGGGAACTGTCATAATAAAAAAATAATGTTCAGAATTGTCTTAATAAATAAGAAATACTAACTAGTCTAACACTTCCCTGAGAGTAGATACAGCAATAGCATATCCGTTACATGTAACAGAAGTAGTTTTACCAGCAAAAGCTCATCATCCTTATCTGTAAAAACTCGAGTTACCTATATATTTCAGCTGGTCTCATCACACTTCTAACTAGCCAGAGCTTCACGCTGAACAACCCCCCATTTATGCCCACGAGAAAGATAGTGGCTCCGGCTGCACAAGGACATTACCAGCTCCTCCTGCCCAGCCCGTCGCAAGCTCCACGTCACAGCTGAAGCTAGTGACAAGTCAGTCTAGGTACCAGAAATGCCATATAAAGCACCTACATAGCTTTGCAGCTCTAGAACAGAGTTGTACTTTGAATACTGAGTTCCAGTTTGAACACTGCAATGCATGTGTTTGTAAGACACAAGTATTTGTTGATCAAAACCACTACTCAAGTATTTACAAATAAAAGAATTTTTTTGAAAACTTGGCACATATTTTCAAGACAAGAAAGAAAAAGAAGATTTTAAACTATAACACATTGAAAGTCAAACAATGGTTACAGAGGCTGGCCTATTAAAAAACATGTCTGCCTGTGGAGACATCAGAAAATACTATTAAATATCCAGAAAGTACAGTGTCATATGTAATTCAGGCTCCTGACAGACTCAAACAAAAAGTCCAGCCGCATGTAAAATAACAGTTATCTTACAATTATAAATGCACCCAAACACACTTAAGTTCCTTATCAATACAAAATAAAGTGATCAGACCTTGTCAAGAGTAAATTGTGGTTGGCACTACTAGTGAAAATGAAAAGAAACGCATCCGAGAATCCTACCAGCATCCAGCACTTATTTGTCGTTCACTAAGGAAGGATTTCAGTATTACCAATACAGAAATAGGCCTTGTTTGCATTGAGGGTGTAGGTATGAAGAAATGAAGCAGCATACTCTACTGTGAAAGAAAACCCAAGTTAGATCCATCGGCTGGTGAGCTCTAACAGGCTACAATAATGGAAAGACGGACAGACGGAAGGAATGTCTTAATAAAAACACCAGAAACTGTGTTAAGAGAGGCAAGGATGCACAGCACATAAGACATGACTGCGCAGCCCTTTTTAATCTACACTTCTGCACAGAGGTCTGCACCCTTCTACAGCTGTCACTTCAATTGAGATTTAATGCTTGAACATAGACAAGGTTTCACAAGTTTTACTCTGCAGGCAACAAAAATCTTGAGCAAGCATATCTAGATTAATGCTCAGAGAAGTGGAGAAAAAAATCACTTAGACATTGCTTCTCAACCTCTTCTGTGCACCTAATCCACTGCTGGTCAGGCAGCTAACACAAATGCTCCTGAGGGTGCCTTTGCAGAGTGCCACCTGAGCAGCCTCACTGCCACCACAGGGCAGGCAGCCCACCACTCCAGCCATTTTAAGGTCAATTTGGGGTGTACATTTTTGCTAAGGATCAATATTTCTATGTAGCTATAGGTAACAAACCGTATTAATGTTTTGCCTACCCTCGATGGCATTAAACACAAACATAGGTTGATTTATTTAAAACTGTAGAGCAAAAGTGTGTGCAAGAGACTAGCAGAAGTATCTGTACTCCTGGGTGAAGAACAACTTAGGTTATTGCTGGCGCCATGGCTGCAACTCCAGCATACAGAGATGCTGGTAAGGTATCATCAATCTGCTGGGACTGCAATAGTTCAAAAAAAAGTTAACCTTCATTCAGCATTCAAACACAGTTCTTTCCTCTCGCAGAATTCATTGCACAAACATGCTTACAGACAAATTTACTCAAACATCAGTCAGAAGGATGCTGCACAGAATAAGTAATACTCAGTTCTGAGATTTAGTAATAATTGCTCCTCTAAATTATTATAATTTACACAAAGAAAACCAGTCTGCAAGCTTATTCAAAGAAACACGATCTCTAAAACAAACAATCCAACAATCATCAGTGTGTTGATCCCCAAAACACAGAAAGGGATACAGCTTTCCAGCAGACATCATCATACTCATATTTCACACAGCTTTTAATGAAGCCAAGATACTTCTATGAGGAACAGTCTAAGATGAATGTTTAATTTTAAACTGTGACCTGAGTCTGTCTCAGAGTTCAGCAATCATCAGAAAAGCACCCTGAGCATATCCGAAAAGCATCATTCCTACAGAGTTAGACAAAAATCCCATTAAAAAATTTTAATTATGCAGAGTATAATTTCTCTTTATTTTAAAATTCAAACCAAAGCTTAAAATCTTACTACAAAACAAAGCCAACTTAAGCAACCTATAAAATACAAAATGCAAGCAAGTCACACTAACCCTGTATATTTTACTGGCGGGTTAGAGGTGTTAGACAAGGTGTCCTCAGCTATGCTCTGACCTATTTCTGGTATGTGGAGGTTTCCTAATTTTCCAGCCTTAAGTAGGGGAAGATGGAGAGCCTTTAGCTGTACTGATACTATTTTTTTTTTCAGTAGTTAACTCTAGTAAAAATATAAACACAACGATAGAGCCTGGTCCTGAGCCGTGGATGTTTCAGATAAAACAGTAAAGTCGCTAAGGCATAACATAACAAGAGTAACAAACTTGGAAATATCCTTCTAACCGATATCAGACTAAAAAAAAGAATAAAATCAGTTTTTCTAACTCTCAGTCTGCTTGGTATAAGAAATCTCTAAGTAAAGAACACAACATTCTAAAGATTTTAGAAATAGCTTCACTTACACCTTGTGAAACATGTTCTACAATCAGTATGCACTTCTATTTTGTGCATCCGGACGCCTTTCTAGCAGGTTAAAACTAAACGGTAGGGTTTTAAGGCGAGTTCATTTTGGAGTTGGTTTAGGGGTGGGGGGTGTTTTCATCTTTTTCCCAAATTCCCTTCTACTCTTCTATTTTTAGAAAAACAGTTATTCAGTACTTCTCAGTCAGATCAATTTTTACATATCTTTCCAGTTTCTGGTTAGGTGATGACCAGAGGTTTGGGCTACCTGCAGACCCTGACCATTCTTTTTCGCTGACAAAAACTCAAATGCAGCACTCCATGCAGAACTTCACTTATCTAATTTTTCTGTATCGCTTCACACACAAGCTTTTTCGGTGACCACCACTGTCAGCCTGACAGATTTTTCCTGACAGATCCCAAAATTAAATATGTAATGTCACCAGGCAAGCTGTAACAACCAGTATCTTTCCTATGCTGCATATTTTACCTTTCTTTCAGCAAACTTTAAGGTGGCATTAGGAAACCATCCAGTTGCCTCCTATGTCCAACAGTAACCAAGGACCGTTTATTTCACCATCACATTCTGCTGTTGCACTCTTCTTGTGGCGTTTCCCGTTTTATTTTTAAGTAGGTACATGTGTGAATAGAGTCATGAGGTGCCACAATAACTAAAGCAATAGTGATTTAGCCTATTTTTCTGGATTCTTGGCAGATCCAGAGGAACCTTCTTCTTTGCACCTAGATCTCCGATTACGCTTGTACCTGGCTTTTCAAAGACCAATTACAAAGCTCTGATTCCAATCGTTTCTTTGTTAGGACACCCGAAGGGCTCACAGTAGAGAAGCCCGGCAGGTCTGTCGGTCTGCCCTTTACCCAGGCATTTCACTGCGGGCAAAACATTTCAGCTGACGTACTGACCCAAAGGGACGCGAGAAGCCAGAAATCAACTCCCGCTGCGGCGGACAGACAGAAAAACAATACGGGGGGAGGGGAAAAAAAAGGAAAAAAAAAAGAAAAGAAAGAAAAGGCTCACTTAAGTACCACGGACAGATTTTGTTTATTATATGTTTTTAACTGTTCTGACGTGCGTCAGTGGAGACCAGGGGCGCTCGTGCCCTCTAGGGGCCTGGCCCCGAACGGGCTACCCCAGTACGCTGTTACAGTGTAATAATGATGATATTGATAATAATAATAATGATGATTATGATGGGCTTGTAACAATTGCATATGCCCCAACGGAGGGAGAAGAAAAGCAGCTGGAGCTCTTCATTAAGCAAAGGAAAATCTTGACAAAGGGGCAGAGCAGTTCTTCCTCTCCTTTAACCTCCAAAGAGAGCTCGGAGAGAAAAACACGGGTATTCTCCCACAAGTTAAAACTTGGACATGCATCACATGGTTTTTTTTGTTTTTTTTTTTTCTCAAATCATTACCACAATGAAAAGAACTCCTGATGCTACCACTGTACTTGCAGCAGGGCTCAGAGCAAACCAAGTTGAAAAGGAAAATAATTTAAAACATCAACCCGAGAACCTGAAAAACTACATAGGTCCAAAGGAGAGGCATTAATTTCCAAGACACACACTGACTAACACAGGAGAGACATCGAGGAAAGGATTTGGTAATTCATCAAGAAACTTTTTCAAAACAAGTGAAGAAGAAAAAATGCACACAAAGAAAAACCCAACTTCCACTTCATTATCTGAATCTTTAGATTTATTTCCTTATCCGTCAGGCGATATCCTACAAGCTGTACATCTCCCATTAGATTACTTAAGTAAATCAGAGCAACTGGCTCAAAGCTTTAATTGCAACAGCATTCTTTTTATTCTCAAACCATGCAGGATGCAGTCTGCTCAGCCCCATTTCAAGCCCTGCGGTCTGCAGGCACCAGAATTAAACAACTTTTCCAGTTCCAGGGTGGGATTTTATA
>NW_009698312.1:0-44751 GCF_000703405.1 Apaloderma vittatum
GGTCGAGAGAGGTCCTCCTGCCCCTCTACTTCACCCTGGTGAGGCCACATCTGGAATATGGTGTCCAGTTCTGGGTCTCTCAGTTCAGGAAGGACAGGGAACTGCTTGAGAGAGTCTGGGGCAGATCCACAAAGATGATGAAGGGAGTGGAACATCTCCCTTATGAGGAAAGGCTGAAGGAGCTGGGTCTCTTCAGCTTGGAGAAGAAGAGGCTGAGGGGTGACCTCTCCTGTTTCACTTTATGGTCACTGTCTCTTGTTCTCATACTGTATAATCAGCGAAGAGCCTGGCTCTGCCTTCTCGATGATCACCTTGCAGATACTGGGAGCCTGTGCTTTGCTCCTTAAATTTTTTTTCTTTTCCAGCCTTGAAGTAGCCCAGGTCCATCTGCCTCTCCTCTAATAGCAAATGCTCCAGCATCCAGCCATCTATAATAACTGAAATAAAGATGGTCTCATCCAGGGATTATTTCCCTTGTCTTTATAATTCTTGAGTTTTATGGTTTTTTTAAATAATATTTTTCAACAAATTATATTTTAAGAGCCTGTAAAATAACACTAAAGGGCTAATTAGAGCAGAGGGGAGGAGTGGCGGGAAGGAACACACCTCCAGAGCTTCTGTGAAGTTGAGCAGAAAGGAAACTCAGCCCATTCATAGCCAAAGCCTGGTCTGGTGAACTCACTGCTTTGAAATGTGGCATTAGAAAGATTTGTAAACCTTATTATCATCGGATATGGGGTATTAATGATTAAAAATTAAATCTTAATGAGGAGGATTTTTAAACTTTTGAACCATGCAGTATAATAGGCTCCTCCGTATTATCTTATTATCTCTTTGCTTGACTCTTGAATCTGTTGTAAACACACATGTAGATTTTTTTTTTCTGGAGACTTTCTTGAATTGCTTCATTTAAATGAGCTTTGTTTAAATGAGCTTTGTTTAAATGAGCTCTAAGACTAGGTGGAGATGTACAAGATACCTCAATAGTTTTGAATCAATGCTCATGGAAACAGTATGTTATGTTAGGAAAGCAGTCTGTCAGTGAATGAAACGTGTTCTGCAGAAAGGTCTGTGTGCTTTTAAAACCAAAAGATCTTTATCATTCATTTTACTGGCACTTATTCTGATATTCTTTTCATCCTTTGTTTTGAATTCTTTAAAACGATAATGTTCAAGACACTCTTGGGATTTACTCGTTTTAGTTCAGAGGCAAAGCAGTAGAGGTAGATGCTGTAATAAAATTGCTTCTTTATGTCAACAAAAAGAATCTTGGTGTTGATTAAAAGTTAACCAAGCATTTTTCAATCCCTTATTTTTTTTTAAAGTAAGGAGGGAAAATAAAAATCCTTTTAATGATGCCTTCTTTAACCCTCTTTCTTCCTGCTTGTAAAAAAGGACCTTTGTGCTCTTGACCTTTCTGCCCTTGAAGGCACTGAGCAAAATTGTTAGTTATGTTCCTGGTCAATGTGTTTACTAACAAACTCTCTAATTAAAGCTACTAGGAAGTCCTCTTTGGTGCTATTTATTCTGTATACTTGTAACGTTAATGTTCAGGTGATATCCTTTATTAGGTGGAATATTTGCAGGTAGTTCCAGAATTATTATCTCCTACTATCATGAACTCAGACAATTCTGCAAAATTTTATTGTAAATAGATCTGAATTGAACAGGACATATGTAATCACCCTTGACTTTTTTTTTTTCCCTAGCAATTGCTGGCAAAAGTGTTGGAAATTTTGTTGAAATGGAATCCTGCAGAATATTTAGATATGAATAGGTACACAGTAAAAGCACATGCAAAAAAATAGGCCATTTTGTTATGAAAAAGATCTCTCATTTTAGCTTGCTAGTAATGCTTGTATTGACTGAAATGCTTATCTTTGTCCTCATATATCTTTGAAGAAGTGGGCAATTTTACACGTTCACCCATGATTTAATTAAGAACTAATTTAAAAATCTTTAAAGTCTGTTAACTCTCTAGAAATAATTGCGCTTTTGTTTCCTGTATGACATCATTAATTTGAAAGAGTGATCGGGTTTATAAAGGTTCATCTTTTAACAGGCCTTGTGAATGTTATTTAAAAAAAAAAAAAGAACCTCAAGAACAGCAGTATATTAGCTGTACTAGCTACAAACTCCCTAATTCTGGATAGTTGTGAATTGGCTAAGGGTTTCATTTTAAAAATGTAATTACAATGTTCTGGATAATTATTGTTTTCCCAATCATTTTCATGTAATACCTTTGCAAGTCTTGTTTCATAAATGAAAGTTCTATATGTTCACACTATGCTCGATTTGCAATTTGCGTAATCACCCTATAAAACATCGTAAATAAAACTTGCGAAAATTAAGCATTATAAAAAATGTAATCTGATTTTCACAAGTGCTGTGGAGCTGACCTAATGCTTGAAATTTGTAGGTGCTACTAGCAGTTGGTAGTGAAGAAAAGCTTGCATAATTTCTTTAAATTATTAGTTTTAACTTAAAGCGAGCTGCTAGCAGTAGGCGATGGTTAACATCTGATACCCTTTGCTGATAGGGCTCCCAACCCCTTCCTATTGATGTCGTCTTTGGCTGTAGTAAATAGTGTTCTTGTGAAGGACCGAACTAGGGTACCTGTAGCTCACCACTGCATGACTAGGAGGCTTCGTGAAAGGAACAGAGGCCAGTTTACCCTGTGAGCTCAGTGGTGAGAGCGCTCGGTGTGGTGCCTGTGCCCTGCATTGCTCCCAGCTGCCGGCCGCATCCTGGGCGCGGCTCTAATTCGGGCTGCTTATGTTCAAAGCCCTAAATGGGCTCAGACAGCGTTATCTCAAAGGCTGCCTGTCTTCTCTGTAGTAGCTTCTCCCCAGGAGTAAAACTACTGAAGTACAGGATTGGTCTCGCTTTGTCAAATACTCAGGCGCTAGACAGAGAGTTGAGCTTTTTCTTCAGAAAAAGGCAAACTGAATTTTTGGTTTTGTTTTTTAAAAAGCAATCATCCCTCTAACAGTTATGGTGCAAAATTGTTCCTCCTAATAAGCTTCTAGAGTAAATAGAGTAGGTCCAACTCTTTTAAAATAAGCGGCTTAGCTTCAAAGCTGTAGCAGGGAATAGATGGGAAACTTATTTACTGCTGTAGGTGATGTTGTTTCTGTGTGTATGTGCACATGTGCACTCACACGTGTGCACGCCATACGTGTCTGCACGTGTCAACACATTAGCAAAGTGTAACCCACAGATGTATTATGCGCAAATATATTTTAAAGATCATTTCGGAGGAAGATCTGTGTATGATACTATTTCTACACATGTGCATGTTTAAAAAAGAGAAAAGGTATTAAGGTTGTAAATTTAGGAGTTCACAAAGTAAGAGTGGTTGTCATTGGTGATGGCCTTGCAAGAGCAGTTTGGTTCCTTTCTGTGTTTGCATCACCTTTCCGCAGCATTTTCAGAGAGTCATCCTATGCTGCAGTTGCAACATTCAAATCAATTTTCAAAGAAGGGTTGACTCTCTTGTGGGCTTTACTATTATGTTAATTGCTGTAATTTAAAAAGGTTTTACAAATGTGTATTTTCATATTATGCTTTCATTTTGTTGTAGAGATAATATAATTTTAAGTGTCCCATTTTGAATACCTAGAACCTGACTTGCAGAGTACTTAGTGCTATACAGGACTTCAAGTGCTGAGAGCAGAGCTTTCGCTGATTTCCATTTCAGCTCTGGTGGTTCAGTGCCTCTCCTCTTCAGACCTACATAGGCAATTCAGGCTCACAGGAAAAGAGGGATGTAAAATGTAGTGGCTAACTGTAGGAAGTACGTGCAGCTGCTCCTGTGGTCTAAGGTGACTAAACAGTGGAAGATTTTACTGAAGTTAAGAAAAATAATTCCTGAAACCAAAACCATGGACACACATGTACATTTTAATCCAGTCTTCCAATCAGTGGGGCCTAAGGTGTTACTAGTAAAAGGTTGCCTGAGCTTGACACGATATGCTCTTATTTTCTTCCATTAAGAGAAGAAACACGGTGACAAGTGGGTTGAAGAGAATGGGGGTTGAAGAGAGACAGGCCATGAATTTTGAAGTGTTCCTGGTCAGAAGTATCAGGGACTCCTCTTTTCTTCTGCAAATATCTGCCAAGAATAAATCAGTCCATATGGAAGACAACAGCCTCGTATTGTGCTTAGGTTCTGGGTCAAAAGTTATATTTTTACAGGTGTCTTGATAGTAAAGTTTTGACAGAGCTCATTTTTGTTAGCTCTCCCATTCTCCTTTCTTACTTGCTGCTTTCACAAAACCTATGAAATCATGCACGTGAGAGTTGGGGAACAGCGAAATTAATGTTGCCAATTCAATCACAATAGGAAACCTCTTGTGCTGAGATAACAAGATTTTCACGTATCATGATGAGGCATTCTACTGTCTCAAAACGTAACATGATTTTAAAGCTTATACTTCATAAGAATGGTTGTATATCAGTTACTAGAAATATTCTTACTGAATCTGGGTGTGAGTATTCCTTTTAAACTTAATGAAATTGTCCAGCAGGGGTTTGCCTCATCACCCTTTGCATGGTTCACTCTATGCTAAAGGCATATGTTGCATATGTTTTTCTTTTTGGTTGGTTCTAATTAAATCTATTTAGTGTCTGTAATTAAAAGTAGCAGCAAGAGATTAAACAGATTCTCTTCTGCTCTTTAAAATTTTAAGAAGCCCCCCTTTATTATTTCATTTTGCTTGGAGAAACTCTGAAAAAAATACCTGCTGTCTGAAACTAAAATTAGACATCTAACAATGCCTGTGGGTTTAGAGACAGGAGAGGGAAGGAAAAAAGACAGAGCCAAGCCTGTGTTACAAACTTTCTTTTTGTTTCCCTTAGCTCTTTGTTGGAATAGGATACTCGGGAGACACTAAAGCTTTCCTCTTCTCTCTTTAACTGCATTTATCTGAACTCTGCCAGAGTTCAAGTTACAACCAGCTCAAGATATTTGACCTCGACAGCCAAAGCCCTGCAGAACAGGTGTCGACCACCTGAGATTGCATCTCACAGGCTGGGCATTGTGAAATTACTACAATAACTACTTGTAAAGTAGGTTTGTACATCAATGCTGCTTTGTGAGTCGAGTCCTCATTAGAGTCCTTTATAGTCTCTTGTAGTGTAGCTTCAGCCTGGCGAACTGTTCAGGGTGCTGCTGGACAAATGCTGATCTGCTCAGAAGTTATCTCCCCTTTGGAATAAACGTCATTTGAGAAGGATCTCTCTGGTAAAGATCTGTGTGATGAAGTGGCTCAGAGCACTGCATCCACTTGTGTTCCCAACACCGTTTGTTTTAGGGACCATTTATCACAGTTCATGGCTGTATTTTCAAGCACGTTTCATACAGGTTACCAGCTTTGGCTTGGCTTTTTTGTCTATATGGGATTTTTAACCTATTATAAAGTCTGTGGTATAAAGAGGAGGATTTTGGAAGAGTGAGGTTTATCAACCACTGTGAGATGAGATTAAAAAGTATTATGTAGTGTCCAAAGTCATCTGATAGTATTTGTTGTCATGAAGTAAGTGCTTATTAGTGTTTGAGAGGTTCTCTAGGACAGATTAAAGTAGCCGCCTTCTCTACCCTGAGGAACTTTTTGGTGGGGAATGTTATTGCTCCACCATGTATTTTAATCAAGCATGTCACTTCTTGTTAGTGGTTTTTTTTATATACCTCCTTTCTTGCCTTTTTAAGGTTCTGAATGTGGAAAGAGGGACTAGATGTGGTGAGTGCAGAGAATTCAGAATCCCTCTGGCCTTTCTGATTCCCTTGGTTTAGGTACTAGAAGATGTAACCACCTTGGGATTGTAGAAGGTGGATTCCATCTCCTGCGTCACTCCCATCTCACAGTCTTGTGCTCAGCAAGAGGACATCCCTGAGGTGCATGCTGGGCGCTACACGGGTGAAGCGAGTCCTGTGGGAAGGTTGTGGCCCACTGAAATTGGACCTGCAGTAAGAAACGTAGATGTCCTAGAAGACAAGTAGATTGCTGACCAATGTGTTATATGTACACTAGTATTTATTTGTAAGAAAAACAATGTTAAACTACCCCTTTGTGGGTTTGGTTGTTTGTTTTGGTGTTTGTTTTTTTAACTTAAAGGATCCATTGCCTAGTCTGCATATAATGTCTGTCACATAGGGTAAAGCAGAGTGGGTGAAAGGCACTGATTTGATCTGCAGTATAGGCATACCTGTATTATTTCACCGTTTAATATCCAAAGATCCAAATTCTATTTTAGATGGGTTACATTATGGTGGTTGTTCCATTCCTTTGGTAATTTTACGTTGATGGTAATTACTTGCAGTTTCACAACCCTATAGCAGCAAGAGTATACACTGATATTAAAGGAGGAAGACCACACTATTTTGTTCCGAACATCTGAATTATTGACATTTCTGGTTTTAAAAGAAACTTTAGCTCTCACACTTGTTCTACAGGATTCAAAATATTTTGTAATGATGATCATCATCCACTTCATGTTTTTAAGAATTTCTGATGTTTCCATCAGTGTAGAAGCTAAAATGTAGGAGAGAAATCAAACAGTACTCTTTGACTGAATTTAATTCATTGTTTAAAAACTGGTGAAAGGCATTATCTTGTACTATACCTGTGGGAGAATAAAGGTTTTCAAAATAGGCCTGTGTTTTTCGTCATAAAGTGAATTTTCCTATTCTATCAGTATTTTCACTTATGTTTCAAGGAAGTATTTTTAAGGGGTTTCTCAAGTATTTTGCCTTTCCAAACGTGTTCTCTTTCCAATGTACTTTGTGATTAAGGTGAAGGATATAAAATACTTTTTTTTTTTCTTTCCCATTATATTGCTGATTGTGTGTATTGACTCAGAGTAGAATGCTTTAATGTTAATGTACTAGCTTACACGTAGGGATAATATGGATACCATTAAACTGTCTCCCCTACCATCAGCATATCCAGCCATATTGATATTCATCGTCCTTCAGAGAGGGGAAGGAGCTCTGGTGGACACTGCTAGATTTCCATCAGAGGGTACAAGTGCTGACCCACATACCCCAGAGGTACAGCCACCTGCTTACATTACCATTTGGGCAGAAACTGAGTATGGACTGCGTTTGAACTGCCGAATGAAAACCACAGTTTTTGTATTACAGAATTTTGTCCAAGATACTGACAGCTGTTATTCTTTCTGTACAGGCTTAATTGTTTTGTGGTTATTTTACAACTTTTCAGTTGTTCTTTAGTCTTGCGTTCAATGACGCAAATGATTTAGGACGTTAAATGATTTGTGACTTTTCTGTCTAAACTCAGCCTGTTGCATCCAGACCTGTTTCAGGTCTGAAGAGCAAGAAAGTTGGTGCTGAGGACCCCATGTCCACGGAATATGTGTCCCAGTTACGTTATTTCAACTTAACTCTCTTCTGAGATCCTGAGAATGCCATCAGCAAAATGAGTGTGTTAGTGAGCTTCTGGAATTCATCTTCCTTGTTAGCTTCATTCAAATGGAGCCCTGTTTTGCACAGCACTCCATGATACAACCCAAAAGTTTAGAAAGGAACAGTGGGGAGGTTCACTTCAAAAGCACCTTTCTGATCTCTTAACATAAATGTTAATGTGATTTCCCCAAAGAGGAATGTGATCGGTCAAAAACCTGTTGTAGTGAGGTTAACAAAAGCCCATTTTACTGGAAAGCTGAAATGCCTTAATACCCTTTAGTGACTGTGGGTGCTTTATCCAAGCATCTGCTGCCTCAGTTTAGCAACCTAAGGTAAGTATGAAACATCATTCCACTTTTTAAAACACTCATCAAAGGATGGGTAATGAATGCAGAAACAGGACTGTGAATGTATTTTCTGTGTATAATCATCAGCAGTTACTTCTAAATTAGGAAGTTACAGAAGGAAAAGTATTTTTACAAGTCCAGTGTTTTTTTTAATGCTGTAGCCCAGAAATGTGACCGAACATGTAACGTAAACGTGTGTCCTCTGTAATTAACCCTGCAAAATTGGTAAATGTTCGTAGCAGACCTGGTAGGTGTGGTAGTCATCTCAAGTTTCCTCTTCTAGGTTTAATGGCTATTGTTCCTTAGAAAACAGTGATAAGTTGTTTGTTGCAGACAGCTTTGCAATTCAACCAGTGGTTTTTAAACTTTGGAAAAGAGCAAAATGCTCCAACAGAGAATTAACTGGAAGTTTTGTAGTATGATGAGGTATTTTTCGAGGAAGCAGCTGTAAATCACTCCAGAAAAATTATCTGTAGTCAAATGGCTAGAGAGATTTGGGCAAATATTATGTGTACTCTGTAGGAATATTAACTCCTGCCTTCAGCTGAAAATTTCTCAGAATTTGTTACAGTCTGTGTCTGTGGTGGCTGCTGCGCATCCTGCCTAACATTTCGTATTTCATATCATCTTCTTATACGAGCAGTTCTTATATGAAGCATCTGCTCACTGGAAGAATTTTCTCCCTGAGGCCATCCTTTCTAGTGAGCAGTAATCCACAGTTTGAGGCGTACCTTCTGCATAAGAAAAAAAAAAAAGTCTTGAAATTTTTTTGGTACACATTTCTAGGTCATGTAGTCTCACTGGCTGGTAAAATCATGGAATAAATGTTTTATCTGGAAGGTGTGCTTAAAATGATTATAAACATTATTCATTACCTCAGTTTCACAATCTAAAAATAGAGAGCTTTCTGGGACATAGAAAAGCTTAATTTCTTCTGGCAGAATACTTTTTATGAGCTTAATTAGATAAGGGCAATGAACAGGGAGGGTTGCATTTCCAGTCTACTTGTTCCTTTGCACATGAACTTTGTTGGAATGTCACGTATTACTCCATAAAAATACCTTCAAGTGTAATAGAAAAATCCTTAGAAAATTTATTTTAAGAGGTTTTATTTCATCCATTTGAAAAAAAAGAAAAATAAAATCTAAAAGAAAATGCATTTGGAGTATTTTTTTTGGCTTGGAAATCTCTTTAATATCATTAGATTTCTCTTACTAGTAAATTTTAGTTTAAAATAATGTTATGATTTGAGTTAGGCCTTTTTTTTTTTCTTTTTGATACAAAGCAAAACCTCCTAACGTTTCCAACTCCCAGCTCTAACTGTCACAATAACTGTTCTGTAGAAAGCAATGTTCATAGGTAAAACTGGAGATTAGGGAAGACAGTATATTCTAAAAACGTAGAAAAAATGTGAGAGAAGGGATTATGTTTACAGCAAGCGTTTTATTTAAAAATATTGAACTGTTACAGCAAACAGTCATGCTGTCACTCCTTGTTAAGGCTAATTTTAGCTCTTTCAGTTAAACCAGACATTTCTTTTATCTTTAGATATAGCTTCAAGGTTTCTGCAGTACTGTGCTTCATCTTAGCCCAAAGCCAAAGCTGATGTATGATAGCACAGAGGGTGCACGTGGTAGCACAGAGAGTTGAGGGTTGAGTTTGTTGGGGTTTTTGTCAATTCTGTTCCTGAGCTGGCCAGGAAAGCGTGGCTTTTCATCCAAGTCAGTCTTCTGATCTGGCAGGCCACACTGAAACAGGAGCACTCTGATGTTAGCAGAGGGCAGGTGGAGAGGTGAGACTGACACCCTCCCAGCTCCCCCCAGCCTTCTGGTTTGGCAAGTAAGAGCTGCTCCTTAAAACAGGTGTTCTCTGAAACGGTATCACTGCAGTTCGTCTGACACTTAACTCGTGGTCCCAGTGCTTACAAGAGACGCCCCTTCTTTGAGAGGTTTCGCCTTCACATAAGCCAACGTCTGCGTGTCGCTGCCTGTTTGGCAGCTTGCATGAAAATGTGCAGCTTAATGAGGTATAGAACAACAGAACAAAGGAGAGAAATAATCCATGCAAAAGTGTTAATGAGAAGATAAAAACAAATTCTGCTGTCACTGTGAGCTCCAGAATTCACAGATAGAAATTGTTCACTGGTCCTTGAAATACTGAATGTCTGATTCTCTAGAGGTAGTTCAGTAGATGCTCTTTCAAACTGATTTGATTGAATATCTTTAACTCCTTCAAGAGTATTGATGACTGTGCTAACTTAGTTAAAGAAATATGGGTTTATATTTGTAATACAAAGATGTTTTTCTTTTATTCTCACGTTTCTTAAACTTTTGGGGAGCTACAAGGTAAGAGAACAAGAAAAAGGATTCTCTGATAGGATCAAATGGATGTCTCTCTGATTTAAGGATGTTATTTTTGAGTAGCTTGTTTCTTGGCTAGGCAGGAATGTTATTGCTATTCCAAAGCTTTTGTTCCTATGGAAATCCAGCAGAATTTAGTGTTCCTTCTGTAATGGGTCTTCTAACTGTTACATTGCCCTTTTTTGATGATTTTTATGTATTTTTTTTTCCTTCCAGGAAAATGATTTAACTTGTTAGAGAACTATTTGAAGAAACAACTTTTTTTCATTTTTTTTAGTCTAGAAATTGCCAGCTATAATATGAACTGACATGTTGTGTGTATTACAAAAGGTATTCCCAAAAGACTGCGTGTAATATGATAGAATTTGTAAAATATTAAAATCTCACAAGATAGTAAAAAGAATTAGGGATTCTTAATTAAACTAAAGATCAAAATTTAAAGCCACCATGTCTAAAATCATTAAAGCCTTGCCATTTTCCCAATTTCTTTAACTTCAAGGCATTCATTCTCTAGAGTATGGACTGGTGGGTGTAATTACGTTGCTATAACAAAACAAAGGGATAATGCTGTCAGAATTTATTTCCTATGAAGTTTGGAACAATCTGATAGTCTAGCCTTAGTAGCTTTTCTCTCTGGCTACCTGTTCTACTTACATTTAAATAAATCACTCGTACGGCTTGCTTTATATTCTCAAAGAAAAGCAGTTTTGTGTGTTGCATTGCACCCACCTGATAAACCTAACCATTAGCCTCAGGCTTGTACTTTTCTTCGTTTTTCTTTCCCCTATTTATAGGGAACAAAAGTTGTAGGGATGATTAGAGGCACTTCCAGCTGAGTTTAAGCTTGTGTGCATGACATGCAGAAATATAATTCAGACTTGCACAGCACTTCTCATCCAAAGCTTTGAAAATAGCTTAATATCCTCATATAACAGGTGGTAAAACTGTTAAAGGAGAGAGGAAATGACCACTGCGAGGTTTCACAAGAAATGAGCAATTAGGAAAATCCCACAGGAATTTCAGCCCCATACGGTTCCTGCATTTGAAATTGGCTCAAGTACTGCATGGAAGAGGTAATGCTGCATTTTACAATGTGGTTAGGAAGGGCAGTTCAGCTGGAGAGTTTAAGAGTGTCAATTTAGGATTTGAATTTTTTGGCTGTTTTGTGTTAAGAAAATTGTGAAGGCAACTATATTCTGACTTAGAGCTGCTGTGACAACACTTACCTGGAAATTAAAAACTCTGAATTGTAGTTGATATTTTACAAAATAAGCGTGATATTGGAATTAATCCCTTTTCACCAGTGGTTGGATGTTTAGAAACTTGACTTCTATCTAAGTAGCTAAATGACTTATCTAGATAATATCTTTACTCTATTAGAAGGCCAAGTGCTGAGCATCATAGAAAATCTGGCAGCGTGATACAGATTTCTGAAAAAAATTGTGGGTTTGTTTCTTTTTTTTTAATCTAAGAATAAAACACATATGAGTATTTGTTTAAATAGCATAACACTTCTGAACTGTGACTGTAAGCAAATCTTTGTTATCGCTGTACTAGAATACATGGATATTGTTCTTACTGCCAGAGAGCAACAATAGAGTACTCAGCAATTCATAATCCAGGAATATGGCTGTCCAGTTAAGGGCAATAAACTGTCACAGCTCATCACTTCTGATGACTTTGGGAGCTGGCAGGTGCTAAAATATTTTATGCTAAGGTATTTCGTGTCTGAGGTTATAAACTGTATGTTTTATGAATCAATAACTTTTAACTGTGAGAAATAGAAAAGTGTGGGTGTCACTGCATGAATGGATTCTCTGGAGTTTTGCAGCCCAAAGAGCTTTTTGCTAAGGCTTGGTAACATGTTCTCTTGCTCTTTCGTTTAGGCTAAGTCACCTTCCATTCTATGATTGTATCTGAATTTTAGACCTAAAAAATAATGTCAAGCTTATATTTTCTTATAAGCAGATAACTTGTCAACTGTGCCTACTGGTGCTTTCTTGAATTATTCTAGCAAATGCCAGTCTTTCCAATGAGGCCACTGCGAGAGCTGGAAGGTAATTGTGCAGTGACTCCTTTTTCGTGTTACTAAAATATTCTCTGTTCACTTAGGTGTTCAGTCTTGGAAGTGTATTTGTTTGAATGCCGGTGATCCAAATGCCTGCATCCAATGTTGCTGCTTATGAGGAAGAGGAGGTGGAAGAGTATTCGTAGAATTGGGAGTTTTGCAGAGGCTTTGTCAGCCTGCAGGGTTACATTGTATGACATAGTTAGAGATTGTACATCACCTAAATGAACAGCTGACTGGGAGGGTGGTGAGACACTGGAACAAGTTGCCCAGAGAAGCTGTGGGTGAGCTCTCCCTGGAAATGTCCAAGGCCGGGCTGGATGGGGCTTTGAGCAACCTGGTCTAGTGGGAGGTGTCCCTGCCCATGGCAGGGGCTTGGAGCCAGATGATCTTTAAGGCCCCTTCCACCCAAACCACTCTATGATTCTGTGACTTTCCATCAATATTCAGTAGCTTTTAAGAAAAGCAGCATTAAAGTTGTTTCGCTTCTTTGTGAGGTTAGTGAATGTTCTCCAATTACTAGCATGCAGCAGGAGCATATGGCAGCCTTCTTCTGTGGCACACCACTACAAAAAGGACTTCTTGTGTAGTTACCTTTGGGCTTGTGTCTTGATACCATTGAGTTTAAGCATGAAATCTTGGAATTATGACAATTTGACTGACAAGAGAAGTCTGTTTGGAGTCAGAAGGACGTATCTTTTTTCAGGAATTGAAGAAGATGGATCTTAGGAAAGCTACAGTTAAACCAGAAGAGGTGTCATGTTCCCAAATCTGTGTGGGCTTGTTCAGGTGCTTCATGCATCTCTGAAGTTCATCAGCTGTGAATCACTTCAAATACACACATTCCACTGACAAATATGGTGAAACCAGCCTAACTTTTGTGAAGTCTGTTGAGAGCCACTACTGGAAAGCTTTCAAGACTTGCATGCAAATGTAGAACTTGAACTAATCAAGAATTTGTATTTAAAAGAATAGCTTTCATTATACAGGTATTTTGTTTGCTTGGCTTTTGTAGTTGTTAATTTTGGGGAAAAGGTGTGAGAAAGTTCTTGACTCACAGGAGAAGAAATGTTTTATATTGCAGCAGGTGTTTAGTCACTTTAATTTTTGGATTAATTAAATGAGGGCCAAGCCTGTAGCAAGCAACGTAGTGGTTTAAATGAAATCTGTGTGGGAAGGCTGAGAAGTTAATGCAAACTCTCTTTTTCAGTAGATTAGTTGAACTGTGTAGATGTTTTGAATAAAAGTGGCATTGATTTTTTTGCATTGTTTCGTGACTATCATAAATTGAACTGAATCAAAGCTACTGTAAGCATTTTATTATCCTTTTTTGCTAGCTTGTCTGACAGACTATAGGCAGCCAGATTTAAACCAGTCGCACGCAAATTCTCAGGATCAGAGCTACCAAACTAGTTTTACTCTCTTGTACCATTTTTCCTTGAGCTGGTCTCTGCTCTCTCTCGCTGTGCAATGTTTTGCTGTAGTTAATCGGATGCTCTTGTGTAATCTAGATAAAGATTAATTCAAAAGGCCTGATATGGCAAATGGCAATTTCTATCTTTTACAGAATTTCACTCCTCTGGTGTTTCTGTGGCCTGTTTGGTTTTGGTAGTCAGCTAAAGTCTTTGTTCCTTGTGTTAGCTTACGCAGGGAGTTCTGATTGCTTTCTATTTCTATGTAAAATATATATAGACGTTTAACTAAATTTTGTAATTAATAGAAAAAAAAGACAACAGAAACTTTGTTTGGACCTGACCTTATTTAGTAAAGTCAGAACTGAAGATTACATGTACTGAAAAGAATAATAATTGATTTGGTTGGATGGATGTAGTATTAAATGATTCTGATGTAATAATACTACCTGTTGGTTTTGCAGAATAGTACTGCATTGAAACTTTTCTTTAACAAAATAACTCTTATGTGTAAAAAGCATTACTCTAAAGAGCAGTAGCAGATTTATGACTTTGGTGTATATACAAGAACTAGACTAGACATTTGTGACGTAGCCTGATTTTGTGTCTTTAACTTAAAATAAATACGTATTCTCCTTATTTTGAAACAGCATTTCTATAGTCATTGGGACTTTCATGAACTTAATTTTGATGTACTTAATTTCAAAGCCAGTAAGACTTTGGATAAAGTTTTTCTGCAAATTGTCTTTATAGACTATGATAATGAAATATTTCTTAAAAAATCAAAACTAGATACTGTGCCTAAAATCCTAAATAGATAGGATATTTTAAGACAATTTTTAGAGAGTTTTAAGCCTACAATAGGGAACTGTAACAACATACGCATTCTGCGTATTAGCTTCAGCAAATGCATTCCAGCTGTAGAATTCTTAATGTCATCACCATCTGACACTTACTTAAGTGGCATCAGGATAACATGACCTGTATTTAAAACTGATATGAATAGAGGTGTATTTAAGAACTTTCAAATTACTTTCACTGTCTGTGTAATTATTGCACCTAATTCTTTTACTGGAGCTTCAGCTATTAGTGGAGTCTCCACAGTTAAATCAGGAAATTTCATTTTGTTCTCTAGGGGATGACCTGTCACTTTGGTGAAATTCTTTCAGGTTGTATAAATTCCTTAATAACAGAGTAGCATTTGTCTTAATCTTGGGGATTATAATATATGAACTAAAACTAGAAGAAAAATTAAGCACATAAAATATAAGTTGAGACTGATACAATGGAATAAATTCTACTTTCATTTATGTTAATAAATAATAGCTCTCCTTAGATAGTATCTATAGTGAAACTTGAACAACCAAAGACATAATTATCAGAACCTTTGAATAAGCTGGAGAATTATTATTATACTTGAGCCTTAATAACCTTACAGTTAAATTACTGCTGTTTTATTAGATGCAACTTGAGTCCAACAACATATAACTGCTTAAATATTTACGTATTCACTTTAGGGGGAACAAAAAACCCCCCAAACCAGGCAGTACCTTTATATCTTTTAGGTGTATTCAGTCTCTTTGATCAGGAGTTCTTCCACTAAATTTCTTTAATGCGTACGTGTATAGTAAAAAGAATTCAGTAAGCAGATCTCTCTACCTACTTAGTGCATCCAAAGACTTACGGATATAAAATAATTTTGAAAAAAATCTCCCCTGAATACGATATAGGAATTTTTCTAACTCTGAATGTATCTAAAAGAGACTGAATCTTGTTGAAAGGGTGTATTTAATTTCTTTTTATATTTATTTTCTGTTGGACTCGATATACTCTGATTCTTTTTTTCTTTGCTTGTATTACTGCTTTGTCTCAAAGAGGAAGGCTCATTATACTGCAGTAAGCAGTATCTCGTTATTTCAGTAGCAACCAACCTCACCCAGAAGTTTAATAAAACTGTATCTTATGTCTGTATTCTTTGGAAATAAGCGATTCAACTGCTTCACTGGAAGCACTCCGAATCCTTGCGGCTTAACCTGGAAGCACTTGGAAGTTTTCCTCACTGTTCTCATTTGACAGTCTGTTGCAAGTTGCTCTCATTTAGTGAAGGTCTTATTTAAATTTAGCAGTGGCCCCAGCTGTTAAAACCTGGGTAATGCTAGCCTGCTTCCACTGGGGAATGCTGTGGTAAAAATTACATGAGTGTACCCGAGGAATGCAGTGACAGCAACTCAGCTCTTTTAATGACCTCTTTAGACATACTCTGCCACTTGGTACTCTTGAGATTTATGTAGGGCAGCTAAGGATGAGGTAAATAACTGAGCAGTCACTTTGGTTTATCATAAGCCCGTTATTTGTTCACCCTTCCTAAAAGCCTTGTCCTTTTCAGCTCCAGAACTGGCTACTAAAAAAAATTTCTTAGTTACAAATTGAAATGATAACCAGAACAAGAGCTTGTTCCCTCTGTCCTCTAGCAGGGGAGAAGCAGTTAGATTTACGTAAAATTTTTACCATGTCTGTCTTTTGGCCTGTGTTACAAAACTTTATCACAAAAACTTGTGTGTGTTTGTGTGTCTTCCCCTAATGCGCCACAGGAAATTTAAGATAGGTAACCCTTCACTTCAGGGGTGTCTATGGATATGTTTATGCTGTGCGTGATGATTCCAGGAGTCCAGTGTGGATCTGCCGGCAACCTCATTTAGAGTCAGCAGTAGGGCAGGTTAGTCTTTGCTGCTAATACTGAGGGTGGTGGCCAAGAGGAGCTCTGCCCTGAGGAGTGTCGTGATGAACGCCAGCTCTGGGCTCTCAGCACTCTTCCCGTGAGGCACGGTGGTTCTCCTTCATTAGGTGTGGTGGAGACCTGCTGGTATGAAGTGGAAGCACTTAACAATTCCAGTATACAGGGTTTTTTAATGTATACTAAATAAAAAAATTCTTAGAATTCGTAAAAGACAATGCAGTAGTAATGCAAATATTGTTCTGTCTGGTTGCCGTGTCTGAGGTCCCTGTGGGAAAGCTCAAAGTGAGTTGACTCACTTTAGGAGCTGGAGCTTTACAGCATCTTTAATCCCAATTTAGGGATACAAAACCTGAGTGCTTTCTGTAGGAGGGGAGACTTTTAGGGAGGGACAGGTGTTTGAGCTGAAAAATAACCCTTTTCTGGTCTAAGTACAAGGCTCTCCTTAGGCTCTGTTGCTTTGTTTAAAAATGGAGGAAGGGGATGAAAGCTCAGGCAGTGCCCTGCTGTGTGTGGGGGGGAATGACATGCAGATTCTGCCCCTGCTCTGCTACACTGCAGCAACAGTCAGAGAGATAAATATGTAGAGGGGAAGAAAGGATTATTCTCTGAAATTTGGAAAAAAAAGAAAAAAGAAAAAACAAATTAAGTACTCTTGGGAATTTCACTCAAGTCTTTCACAAGTCTCAGATATGTTTGGTTCCTGTAGAAAGGCTGTATATTTGAAGCAATTTTGAGAATTGGCAGTGTTCATCAGAAAAACATAATCTGTGTGATATACAAGACCTGAAACCCCAATGAACCTCTTTCCAAGAGGCACGCCTTGATGTGTTGAAGGAAGGTATACGGAATGGAAAGCTCCATGCAGTGTTTGTGTATGAAAATAATCTCCATGGTTTAGATTTTCGTTTTGCCACGTGTGTAAAAGGACGACGAGGATATTGTTTTTACATCGTGTTTGAAGTCAAAATGTTCCAGCAAATTTATCGCAATTCGTTAGATGAGAACAGTGTAATACGAGTTCAGACTGATGTAGAAACTGAAATAATACTCATTTAGGGTGAGACAAAATTCCCCTTTCACTAATAGTTTAAGCACAACACAGTGCAAGTTCAGTCTTTGGGAAACGTTGCTGTGTTGGGGTTTTTTTGGTCTGATGCCACGACCTTCAAAAGGACTTGGTGAGAATGTGTGAAGCATAATAATTCAGACTTCCTTGTTTATTTTTTAAGTCATTTAGCCACCAATTGATTTGCAAGGATCAGATCCTTCACCAAAATTTACATCCATTAGGAAAAAATGAGTTCCAACATTGAAGGTGCAGACCTTTGACTTTGTTTTTCATCTGAATCGACTAGTATCATTCATCGTTAGTGCTGGCACTCTCTTTCAGCACTGTGCAGTTGTTTTGGTGTGCCAGTGTACAACTCTGTGGTTTAAAAAAGCTTTACTAAGTCCCTTCTTACCCTTGTTTTTCCTATTATACCTCTGTTTTCACATATAATTAAAAAGTTGTGCCAGTGTTTGTCACTTGTTAGGTCGCAGAAGTATTTATTTTGTGTGAAATTAGCAAAAGTGCAGTTTAGAACTGGTGATGACTTTGTAAATAATTGATACATTTTTTTTTTAAAAAGTGATAGTCCCTGATTATCCAGTTTAAAACCCTGCATATTGATCAATTCATTCAGCTGTGAAAAGCTTTTTTGTTTGTATTTGATTTGTATTACAGGCAAAGTGTTAGCACTTGTGTTTAAACAGCAATGAGCTGGCTGTTTAACCTTGTATATTATGTTTCTAGTTAATAGACCTAGAAGTTTTATTTGTGTGAAGTTGAATTAGGAGTTTTGTCCGTATGTGGAAGCGTCGATGATTCTGTCACTCTTGTTTGGTATTTGTATGGCACTTGTGTGGTTTTACAAGATCCTTGGTAAACCAGTATTACTGAAAGTGCTGAATGTTCTCAGTTTTAATGTGAGTCAAAGCAAAGTTTCTCAGCTAAGGTGTTTGCTGCTTTGTTTATCAGCAAGAAGAATCTGTGATACTGACAGACACTGAATAACTATGGTTTTGATCATTGTTCTTAAATAAGGAGCTGAGAGACTGAAATAGAGGTCTGGGTTGGTGCTGTTGCAGGCTTTCGTGTTGTGTCAGCTTTGCATGTATTATGAAATCTGTTCATAGTACATAAAAATGCACAAACCATATTACTGAACTGCAAAAGCCCCACTGCTGATACATCAAAGAAAGCAGCAGCTGTCATCCAGTTTTAGCCACGGTGCATTTGAATGCCTTAATCCTCCTCTCAAACAGAAGGAGGCAGAGAGAGTGCACTTTCTTTATTCCTCCCCCCGCCCGCTTCTATTTTTTTTTGAAGTGTTGGTATAGCAAAATCCAGAAGCTATGTTCTGCAGCCATCACAGCATGACACAAGACATTATTTTCTCTGCATTTAATTTGGACATTTCAGTCCTTCTCATGTATGCTACACTTCTTCAAGTTTAGATTTTATTGAAGTTAGAAATTGCTCACATTGTGTTTACATCCAAGTGTTTAAAATATCAAAGGGATTCATTTTCATTTAGGTCTATTTCAAATTGGAGTTAACCTGGTATTCTGTATTCCCTTTCAGTTGCTGAAGAGGTGTATGTTGAGATTGCACTCAGAGCATGACTTACAGGAAACATACATGTCTACATAGATGTAATGTTATTTGGTGAAATTTTCACATTTTCAGGTTTTTGTTTAAACAATGCAAATGTTACAAGGCAGTTATTACAAAATAACTTCTCTAAGAAGCAAGCCAGATAGGCTGCAAACGTTCAGTTTGATATGTTACAGCTATTTTTAAGATCTATGTGCTGCAGTGTCCTGTCTCCAAAGTGGGTCATGGCAGAAGCCTGAGGAGGAGTATGAAAACCAAGGAAGCATGTAGTGATGCTTCTCTGCTATACTTTGCTGTCTCACTGGCATTTCCCATGTCAGAAGCTGATCTTTGAACTAAATAAGTTAAGGCAGTTTTTTATTCATTAATTTTCCTAATCACTTATCTTAACTGTGCATTAAGAATATTTTCCAAATATGTATAAACACATTTCAAGACAATAGCATAGGAAAATTATTTATATTGAATCAAGTTAGCAAAATTATTGGAAATAAATTATAAAAGGGTAGGTTATATGTATTGGGTTATATGTTTGTTTATTAGCTACTGTCTTGCAAAGTGAATTTGCGCTGCAAAGTAATCTCAACAGGAGAATCAAGCATGCAAGTGTAAAGCTGTCAGACTACAGCTAGTTCGTTAAATGTCTGTCTAGATAAACTAATAGGTTATCATTTTAAGTCTTTACTAACCTCCAACGTCTCAGACCAAAAATACTTGGCTGTGCTGAAGTAAGTAAGCTGCTGGAGTCAAATTTAATGTTCTAAGAATCCATCAATGTTGTCCTATTTACCCAAACAGAATTTCAAAAATCTGCATTTAAAAGTGTGTTGACCGGCGTAGTACTGAAAGCCAGATGAGAGCAAATGGCATTTGATGACAAGGTTTGGTACGTTTAGAAACGTTCCTGTTATTAAAGCTGCTCTAGTGCCAACTACTCCTACACTGGAGTCTGCTCATTTGTGTGCCAGGCCAGCCATCAGCACACACGGGGAAGATCAGAGATTACAGGCAATAACTCCAGCCCTGCTTCTGTTGTCAGACAAGGTTCTCCCAGCAGCGACATTACCTTCCTGTGGTTTACTCTTGCAAGCCCATTTGCCCTTCCCTCTTTATTAATACCCATCTCCAAATTCCTCGAGTTGAAATGCCATCTCTTTCCATGTTTAAAATATATATATACTATTTCTATACTACTTGTAAGAAAAATAATTAATGCCAAGAAAGAAAGTTTGGGATTTTAGGATGTCCATGACAGGATTATTTTTTTTTTTTTGCTAGCTTACACTAAGAGGTCATCTGTTCGATTTGCTCTTGACAGAGTTAATGAAAAATCAAAGTACTACTTCATTAGTATGAAATGCAGTTGTTGGTAGTTTCAGTGGAATGTGTGTGCCTCCACCGGCTGCGCAAAAGGCAGAAGAATTCCTGTGGGCTGATGTCCCAGTGCTCAGAGAGTTAGTTTTGGCATGTCAACAGCTGTGTTCAGGCACCTCTCAGGTCAATGAAGAGATGCAGAAACTAAAGAGCACTATCTGAGTGTTGTTAATTTGTGGGAGGAAGGAGGTATCTCATTTTATTCTTTCTGTGCCTTCTCCAAAGGTCATATGCATGCAAGATAGTTTTACAAAGTCTAGAATAATGTTCTTTTGAGGTTTGGCATTTTAGAAGGAAAAAGGGAAGATAATCTAAAAAGGTCCTGCTTAGTTTTTAAATCACAAATTTGTATCTCAGACTTTGAAATAAGAAAGCATGCTCTTGCATGTTCTGTGCTGCATTACTGAATTAACTACTGTAGCTGTTAGAGGATCGTTTTTCCCTTTAATTTTGATATTTATTGGCCTCTCTTGCTAAGTTTGTTATACAAACACCAGAAAAAAGTCTTCCTAGACTGACTGATTCATTCATGTAAATGGCATTAATAAATGTTTCTTTTTCACTTTTATAGGTTATTGAATCACTAGGGATTATTATATATAAAGCCCTGGACTATGGTTTGAAGGACAATGAAGAGCGGGAATTAAGTCCTCCACTGGAGCAGCTTATTGACCACATGACTAATACCACAGAAACAGATGGGAGTAGGGATGAAGGATATGATGCTCTGGATGAAGGAGTGGAGGATGACAATGATGATGACAAAGAGGAAGTCGAGGCCATTCATTCCTATAAAGATGTCATGAAGGTACAGTAACGAGCAGTTTATATAATATTTCATTGTTTTCATCAACAAGAAAATCAACTCTATTTGCTGTGTTATTGTCCAGTGGGATGCTGGCTGTATCATTTTCTGATTTCTCTGGCCATTCTGTACAGATTGCTTGCAAAAATGGTGTGTAGTAGTATTTCATGTTTGACAGTAAGCAACAGAAAATCCATTATCAACTTTATTGCTGGATGTGCCATTAATAACACATCCTGATTTCATCCATGTGCTGAGTAGTCGGCCTTCCAGTGTAGCATCTGTTGAACTACTTTGTTTACACTTCTATACATCATGGGCTGTTTCAATTAATTCACCCTTTCATTAGTGTGGTATTAGTTTAATTATTCCTTATCAGTTTCTTCCTTTGCCGGCCTCCTGTACTGAAGCAGAGTATAAGAGTAGATTATTTGTGTGGAGTGAGTCAGGATACAGTATTTCACTGATGATCATTATGGTTGCAGTTCTTGACCTGAGTTGCGAAATTGAGAGCCAGCTGAGCATGAGCCAGCAGTGTGCTCAGGTGGCCAAGAAGGCCAACAACATCCTGGCCTGGATCAGTAATGGTGATGTCAGCAGGAGCAGGGAGGGGATCATGGCCCTGTACTCAGCTTTGGTGAGGCCTCACCTCAAGTACTGCATCCAATTTTGGGCCTCGCACTACAAGAGATGCTGGAGAGGGTACAGAGGCTACCAAGCTGGTAAAGGATTTGGAGCTTGTGTCATATAAGGAACAGCTGAGGGATCTGGGGCTGTTTACCGTGGAGAAGGGGAGACTGAGGGGAGACCTCACCGCTCTCTGCAGCTACCTGAGAGGAGGTTTTAGTGAGGTGGGGGTTGGTCTGTTCTCCCTAGTGGCGAGTGATAGGACCAGGGGAAATGGCCTTAAGTTATGCCAGCGGGTGTTCAGGTTGGATATGAGGAAGAATTTCTTTACTGAGAGGGTTGTCAGGCACTGGAACAGGCTGCCCAGGGAGGTGGCTGAGTTGCCATCCCTGGAGGTGTTTAAGAGATGGGTAGATGTTGTGCTGAGGGACGTGGTTTAGTGGTGTTGATAGGGTGAGGACAAAGGTTGGACTTGATGATCGTGAGGGTCTCTTCCAACCAACACTGTTCTATGATTCTACGATTCTATGATTCTGTGATTTGGAAATACAGTTTATGAATTTTGATTGCAAGAGGTTCTTTACTGTTATCTCGGCTACAATGAGCAATCATTTAGAAGTAGTAACCCTCTATTTTCTATACAGCAAAGTTCAGTGCAAATTTTAGAGCCCAGTGAGCTCTTAGAACAGATTAAGGTATTAATAAGCATGGATTTTGACAAAATTTGTATAATTGGCTTACCTCATAAATAATCTGAGAGATCAGCAAAGGCTGGAAAATTGTATGCTAACTTTTGCCAGGGCATTGAACCCTGTACATTGCTTCTTCATAAATGGAAGTCATATCTAAGGACCAGAGGCTTAGTGTGTCACAAAAATGAAGAGCGTAATGGTGGAAGCTGAGACTAGAAGAACGTCTCAAATAGCACATCAGGGCATTTCTGCATTAGCACGCAGAAACAAGACCCCACTAAACCCTACCACTTCTGATGGGTTGACAGTAAAGAGGGAAGTTCCTGGGAGACTGGAATGGGAGTAACTTCTGTTTCAGATGCTTTGTTTCCTCCTTGCATCAGAAATAATGATAAATGCTCAATGCCTTTGTTTTTTCTCCCTCCTTCCAAGAAGCACGCGTCAGAGGGAAAAATTAACGAAATGACCTTTCATTCACTCCCCTGTGATGGGGAGCACCTGGCTGGCATCAAGCCCCTGCCACTTCCAGCTGTGCTGCATGCAGGAGTGAAGGTTGCTTTGCTCTCTCCTCCCTCTGCTGCTCCCCATCACCCAGTCATCTTCTCTGGAAGTGGCTGGCAGCACCCTGCCAAGCCTCTGTGGAAACTGCCCCCATCAGCATGATGTTGCATAGAGTATAGATGCAATATATCTCCTTTTTGCCTATTTTGGTAAAAATCCTGTGAATTGGTGGGATAATCAAAGTTGAATGATTACAGAAAGTTTTACTTAGCGCAGAAGCAGAAAAGACATTTGTATATGCAGATTTGAGGGCAGTGACTTGTATAAATTATTATTTTGCAAGTTCTTTTCTTGATTTCTGCAAAAAAGAAAATATTAGTTTGGAAAATTTCTTTGAACTCCTTCACTTACACTGGTACATATCCCTGAAATACAAAAAGGCTGTTAAGGATGCCAAATGGCATCTTTCTGGTTCTGGTGTGTAAAAATGAGGTACCTGCCCCCTTACATGTTTTAAAATCAGCATCTTACATTTTATTTTTTTTTGTCTTTTGCCATTGATTTTTTATCATTCTGGAAATGTGCCACTTTTCTGACTTTATCTTAGTGAACTGAAGATCAATTGTCGTTTTTGCATCATCCTAACTTTTACTCCTCCATCTCTTGGAATTCTCTTTTCTTGCTGTTTTTGCTTTTGTATAAATTATTTGCTGCAGGCCTAACCCTGAGACTCACCTTGATTCCCGGCTCTGTGTTGTTATTGCATTGACAGTACTAGAGTGGCAGCATTATTCTGCCACATTTTTTATGTTGGTGTGGATTTGTAAGATCCTTTTTTCTTGACATCACACCTTTCCAGGGGTAAGGCCATGTTTTGCTTGTGACTTCTGGTTTGTTTTTTTTTTTCCCCAAGCAGTGGTAACCCATGTTGTAGGCTACACCCTTATTTACCTAGTGACTGTTTCACAACTGCAGTGTGTGGCCTTGTGACCATGAGGCTCAATTATTGTAATTCCCTCTTGGCAAGAGTCACTGTGAAGCTTTCTCCTCTGCAGTCTGTAATGAATGCTGAAGCAGGTTTGCTCGTTGAGTTGAGCAACTGTCATTCTTGCCTACTCTGTGTTCTCTAAATTGAGAGCTTGGAAAATGGTGGAGATGGCCTATGTGCTACTTATATTGATTATTAAGGTTTTAAACTATATAACCTCTAGTATGGACGTGATTTTGTCCTTGAAATGTGATTATATGTTTCGTCCTTCTCCAGAAGGTGTCATTGGCAGGTCCCAGGCCTGCCTGCCACTAAGACTGGCACCAAGACTCCTCACTAATATGATTAATCACTATTTTGTGATTAAAAGACAGAGTTAGATATGTGTCAGGATTTGCATAGTGTGAAATTGGCAAGGTCAGTCCTGAAGCCTCCCTAACATGAAAAATACTGAGTAATGTGGTGGATGTTTATTTCCAAGAGCGGGGGAAAGGTTAAGTGCTAAATAGTACTGCCAGGATCATCACTGTCAAAGCTTCTGTTTGGAGAAGACACAGGCAAGTTTTTGTGTTGCTTCTTGGTGTCTTGGGCAAATTTTGGCTTTTGATTTCCTTGGCAAGACCAACCTGCTGCAGAGACTCAATCCACTGTTTTTAAAAATGCATCTATGAAGAGAGGAGACGTTGGTTGCCAGGCACTTAACTTCTTTAGTCTTCGTATTTCAGATACAGCAGCCCTAGTGCAAATGAGGGGAGAAATAGAGTCAGTAAGGGGACTGGATGTTTTCAGACCCTTTCCTTGTTTGGAGCCCTCTTCCCCACTCTCACTCGCCATACATACACACTGTACATACGCGGTGCAAGAAACTGGTACCTCTCAGGTGTGCCAGGTTCGCTGTGCACGTACCCAGGGACAGAAGTGTACGTACACAGTGTACATGAGGTGTCGGAAACGCATCAGGTTGACACCGCAGGTATGGCTCAGAGAGCCTTGGGTCAACAGAGGATATAGACAGAGTAGGCTGGGCGTGCTGGGTGGTGTGGGGCTGACAAAGGGTGTATGAGGTCCTGTCATGTGGCACCTTTATCACAACGTGTGGCTTTCCCTGATATTGAAATGAGATGATGCAGATTAGCGACCTCTTACAGAGTATGCTCAGACCCTAATTCGCTTCCTAATCTTAATGTTATCTCACTCCTTATCCTGCAGATCTCTGTAGTCAGGTGGTTTAAGCCAGCACCACTTCTCCTGTTAACCTGGAGGCGCTTTTTAAGCTGTAGTTTATCAATATCTACCTGCCTGAACCTCATCACTAAACACAATTCCAGTATCATCCTTTGTTTGAGGCCAGCACCCTCTTTTAATTCCAGGTGTAAGTAAAACCACATTACCCTTCGAGCAGGTTTTACTCTGTGCTGGTATTTGCTGGGCTAAACTGCCATTCTTGCCCTAGCCCTGTGATTTCTTCCAGCTCTGAATGTCATTGTAGCCAAATCGCTACTGCCAGGACTAGGTTTTGCTTTAGCTCTTCTTCAGAGCAGAGGTGTTGTCAATATTATCTGCGAGTAGAGACAGTAACCTTTGTTATTGCATCTGCTACCTTTTTCTGCAGGTCTTGTAGGAGATACATAAGGTTTCCTGAACCAGTATCATGCTCTTACCTAGATTCACCTTTCAACCAGAAAGTTAACTCAACTTTAACAGGAACCTTATCTGTAGCTGAACCACACCTCCTTGTCTCAGAGGCAAATATAAGTGGTTAACCCTGGTGCTCAGTGGCCTCTGGTCCCAGGCCTTACCTAAGTAGTCGCTTTTAGGTAGTGCAATAATAATGTTCATTAATTCTGACCAAAAATTAACTGTTGTGCAACTACTGCTTCACAAAGATGAATTAGTGACCCAGGTCCCATAGTAAACAAAACTTGAATTTAGGAAATCTCCATGCTGACCTTTTAATTTGTATGAAAATTATTCTCAGAGCAGCATGTGTGTTGTTTTGCTATAACAAATGGAAACAAGATCACAGTTTGCAATATTTTTGTTGGTAGAAATTCATGTTTGTGTTTCACTTGTAAGCAAAGAAGAATACATAGTTTCTTTCAAAAAACACTATGTTTGAGATATTTTAATTGTCCTTTAATCACTGGCATGGTCTCTAAATTGAGAAACTTTTAAGTCTAGATGACTCGTATGTCTTGGTAGTTCAAGTATATGACTGATTTCTTTCAGCTGGAACTGAAATTTACAGTGGTGATAGTAATCTGCTTGTGTTTTGGGGACTCTGATGGTATTACAGATCAACTATCTATGGCATGTGTAGACTTACAGAGGAAAAGGAGAGTATGTTCTGTCTCCATGCAATTACAGGTGGGATTAGAAGATCTACATTTAGATCTAAGAATTTCAGAGGCTCCGTCTGAGTTTGAGGACATACATTATTACCATCTAAGTGGTATAACCCCATGTAAGTATATTATGGAAAACTTTCAGAGAGGAACCAGCAAATGCAGTTAAAAACAAGTCTGTTGTTTTTCTTTTTTCCGATGGACAGTTAAAGAGTTCATGTTACTGGAATTCAAAGGCCCATAATTTTGCCTAGGCCATGAGGTTAAAAATAGTAAGATGCAGCTTTCTGGAGTGTAATTCTGCTTAAGGCTGGGTTGGCTTTAGCATTTTTGTGTGAGCATGAAGAACAATATTTATGCTTCATTTTGAAACAAGCAGCTTTCAGTGTTTTGAAATCTTACTGAGATGGTAAGCAATGCCCCAAATGTTGTCAGTGCGTTCTATATTAAAAAAGAAAGGCAACAATATTGGGCATTTGTGAAAGTCTCGATAAAGACAAGCAATCAGCTCTCTTCTCCTGAGTCCTGTTTTTAGGGTACTTAAAGGTCACATGCTAGTCTTTATTTTGATATATCTTCCTTTAGAAAAATGAGATCTGTGTATGCACATGTGATGGGGGGAGAAACTGAAAAGACAGTGGTTTGGAAGTCGTCATTTCCATTCACTTTTGTTGTCGCAGTACTTGGTCTTGACTTGCTGACTTGACCTATAGATCTTCAATTGTCCACACAGACCTGGTGTCTGAGATTTCTTTTGTAACAGTAGGTGGACAGGAAACTCCTATTCCAACTGTTTGGGTCCCTGAAGTGCAGCTATCTAAATTTTGTACTTCTTGAGTTCTGAGGGGGCAAGTTCTCCTTTGGCTGTTCCTCTTTTTTGGGGGGGACTGTAGGCTAGAAAGAAACCGAAAGATCTCCCAAAATGATTATGTGAACACCCCTCCATGCCTTACTGCTTTGACAGGGCAGTCCCAGGCAAATGCCTCTGGGGAGTTTGGGCCTCTGAAGGTGGGCATGGGCGGTGCTGGTTTGAGCAGGTAGATGACTTGTGTTGGCACACTGCTTGAACGCCCTTTCTCTCTGTGCTGCATTGACAGAAGTGGGACTTCTGAGTTCAGCAGCAAAGGCCCAAGAACCAGGGTTCATCTCCTGTGCTCAGAGACTTTGGAACATTCCCTTTTGGGCTCTTACCCACCCAAAGCGTACTGACTGAGAGTACACCTTTTTGTATCAACTACCTAGTGTCTTCAGACACACAGACATTGTGAAGGTCCCTGAAAAAAAACAATAACTAAGATGGGGTTGCCAAAGGAATATACAGATTTTGACTGAATAGGACCCATCCACATGCATTTTTCTTATCCATTCATCATTCTTTGAGCTAACTTGGAGTTGTCTTAGAAATGCAATAAACGTGCTATTTTCTCCTGTCCAAGCAAGCCTTGTACATCATGGTTATCCATTCACAGAAGAGTGTGCTTCTGTCTGTGCTGTCACCTTGGCTGGGATCCATGTCACCTATATTTACTCAAAGCATCTTGAAAGTGGTATTTTTGTTTGGTGTTTTTTTTGTTGTGAGGTTTTTTTTATTCTTGGTTTGTTTTGTTTAACTTTATCAGTTTCTTCATCTGTTTTGCTGCAAGACCCCTCAATCATTGTGAAGGACTCGCAGAGTAAACTGTGCTGCTAGCTGAGACAGGAGAGGAGTCAGTGTTTGAAGCCCCAGTACTGTGTGGGCCCAGGGGACTGAGCTGAGAACAGACTCTGCAAAATAAAGCAGGAGTGTCTCTCTGCATTTTTAAGACTTTGTAATGTATGAGCAATATCTCCATGTTGTTGTTTTAAAATTAAAATTGTTTAATAGGGTTTTGATATGAAGGGCTTTATAAACAGCTGCAGAGCAAATGGATTTATGACTACAGAGGATTGTGTGTGCTAGTAAGTAGAAGTGGAAGCAATTTTTTATGGTTCAGAACATTTATTTTGAGAGGTTTGGCTTAGAACTAACTGCATTATAACAAATGTATTTGCAAGGAAGTTGTCTCATTACTTTGGTCTTCCTATTAAAAAAAGAAAGGGTTTTTCTGTGTTTTTTTTTCCTTGATTTAATTATTTTCATACAGAACAGTGGAAGCATCTCTCCCATCACCATGGGTTTAGATGAATTGGAGTGTCTTCTTCCAGACTTGGAGACAAACCCAAATCACCTTTTCTGCAGTGATCTTGACGTTCTCGTTATGGCTCACAACAATGCATCTGCACTGGTTAAAAACCCCTGTACCCATCATTCGTAATTATACTGGTGTAACCTGTCTAAGGTCTAAAATAGTCTGAGGAATCCAAGGAGTTGTCCAACAAAAACAGGAAACACAGATTGAGTGTTCAGATTATCTTTATGTGTTGGGGAGGTTAGAATACACCTGAAATTTGTGTGTGGCCTTTATGCATCTAAAAGAAGCAGGGAAGGGCATGGCTTTCTCTCCCATCTGTTTTATGCCGCAGTTGTTATAAATAATTTATACATGGGTAAAAATATAGTTCTCATTTTTAGTGGAGGTGGAAGGAATCTTTGGTGGTAATGATGTCCCATAGTGCATAAAATGCAGAATTCGTCATGACAGGGTTCCAGTTTTCACTTTAAAAATACGAATGTCTAAAACAGGCAAAGCAGTCTGTTAGAAATAACACATATGAATATGAGTTTTAATCCAAAATATCAAAGAACCTGTATTAGCCTGCGCTGTTTAAAAATAGACTCTGAACACTAAAGTGGATCAGTGAGTGTTTACTTTCACAAGGTACATGTTGTTTGATCGGATTAATTTGAAATTCTAACTAGCGACTGGAAATCAGGGTAATGGTCAGTTAAGGCAGTAATGCTGTGTTGACCCATAACAAAGTAAAAAAAGAACAGAGCTGCCTTCACAAAAGTGACCCATATTTTCTCTGCCGTTCGGATTAACTCCAGCTCTCAGCTGACTGCTGCAGACTGACCTGTCCAAAGCTGATGGGACCTGCCCGAGAGCCTCTTTCTTCAACTCACAACAGCCTCCTCTCTCCAGGTGTTAAAACTGATGAGTGCACCCAAGGCCATGGTGGATTTTTCAGATTCACTGTCCACCTGGTAAAGGTAGTAAATCTGCTCAGAAAAATTAGCTAGGGCAGCAGCTTGTCTTAAGTTAGGGTTTGTCAAAGGTTCATCTTGTCAGAATCTAATTCCCACTCATGTGGACTTTGCGGTCTCAGATGTTCATGGTGTAGCATTTGTCTTTGTAGCTCTACTGGCTCCTTTCGCTACTTTAAAAACACAGTCCATTTGGATACAGGTTCACATGACATCTTCTATCATGTCTGTAAGGCACAAGTGTTCTTTGATTTCCGCGTCATGCCAATTTCCCAGAGGTGATATCCCAGATACCCTATCAGTGCTGCTCGTATTATTTGCATTATGTGTGTGATATGTTTTAATAGACAAGTAAATTAATGGTGACATGCAAAATTGCTGTGCAGTTCTCTCTCACGTAGCATTATGTGTTACTGCCCTCTAAGACTACATTCAAAACAGTAGATTTAACTTTCTTCTGCAGTTTTGAAATTATGCATATAAACTCTTGTTTGAAATGGGCAATATAAGTGTTCTTGTAGCTGTAATGCTACATAAGACACAAGAGAAACAGGATTTGTAGAGTGGGGGAGAACTAATTAATTAGGCCAACTGTTTTAGGTGGGGGAAAATATGTTAGCCCTTCCAGGCTCAAGTGAAAGGTCCAACAGCAGAGTCACCAAGCAGAGTCTCCAAATTTGCTCTAGATTTTGGAGTCTGTAACTCCTGTGAGGTGATAAGAGCCTCACAATCCACCACCCCTTTCAGGAAAAGGGTTGGGAGGAAAAGTGGCAGTGGAGGCTTTGCCTTTTCTGGTTCTTGCCAGGACACAAATGACTAGATTTAAAGATGCTTACAAGTTTTTCTTGTTGATAACAGTTGTGTAAAAACCTATGGGCATTTCCTTTGTCAGTTTTGCTAGTTCAGAGTCACTTTGTTGTTGTTTGCATTGCCAAAGAAAATGGAAGGAGCATAGGTGCTGCAAAGTTATGTAATTCCTCATAGAGGCATATTGTACTGGAGCAGCAACATGGGAAAAGTAAAGAAACAAAGCAAGGGCCCTTTAATTAAGGCACTGTGATCTTCTGGTTTTTGAATTATTCAAGAGGGAGCCTTGGGCTTGAGGCAAAATTTCTTTTAGTGCATTTATTTCAGTGCAGGTAACAGTATTAAAAGAAATGAAACATTTGGAGGAGAGCTGTTTGAATTGACTTAAAAGTACCATTAATTTTCCAAAATAATAATTTCTCTATTTTAGCCATGTGATTTTTTTAATACACTCTTGATTACTGTGTTCGTATGATATTTTCTGCTCCCCTTTGCTTAGTGCAGTGTTGCATGCTGTATTTTAGAAAAATATTTAAGTGATATAAAGCCATTTGATACAAAGAAATGAACAGTGTGTACTAGATTGTGCTGCCCCTGCAGATCTGAATCTAAAAGTCAGAAAATTGTATTTACCCCAAAGATTGGCCTGAAGACAAACAGTGTTTCGCATTTCTTAGGAAAAGGATTTTTACAGTAGTCTTTTTGTTTAAGACATGTAGTTGCAGTGTCCTTAAATAGTATTGTAACTGAAGTATTCTTAAGGGGTACCTTGCAAAAGACTATTATCTGCAGGAATCATGGCCCTGAGTGCATTTTAAATTATTTGTTAAATATTTTCAAGGAAATAATGCAGTGGGAAAAGCAATATTCTTCTTTGTGATGGCCTTGGTGCATTTCTTAGGTAGTTTTAGCTTTGCCTTACTGTACCGCTTGGACCAGGCCATCCCAAAGCTTGTGCATCTGTGCAGATGAGTCTTGTATGATAGTTATGGAGAATTATTTGAACATTTTAATCAAACTGCCTTCTGAATAACTCACATTTACTTATGCAACTGAACAAAATGGTCCCAAGAGATTAACCCACGAGTCTACTCAAGTTAGTGGAGCATTTGTTGAAGGGAAGGTGTAGGTGAGCCTGGGTGCTGTAGGAAGACAGCAGATGTGGGAATTCAGGGATTTTGTTTAGGGAGGCAAAGCGAACCGGCAGAGCTGAGTAGCAACCGTGGCTACTTGTTATTTGGAGACCCAAACTAAACCATGTGAAGAAGACGATTTACCTGAGGGATTGACAAGGGCAGGGAGCTAAGGGATTGTGCTAAAGGACGCCAGCTGCATGCAGGGGCAACGCTTCATACGCTGCTCTGAGTCTGCTTTGTGTGAAGCCTGTAAAGAAGGCACTAGGAAGACTTGTTTTGGAAGCCTGATTGGATGAAAAACAGAGGAGTTTTTTTTTTGCCTTTGCCCTGGAGAACAAGCCCCTTTGTTTTATTGTTATTTATATGTTTGCATCTCTGAGAAAGAGGCTAGAAACATGATTTTAAACACTAGAAAAAACAGAAATTTGTTTTATTGTCATTGAGTTCATAATGGCAAGAAAGAACAAGATACTTTGGGTGATTTAAGCCAAAAGAGAGTTCTGTGGGTTTTTTGCCTGGCTTTCTCTTAGGACAAAGCAACCTTGGAGTTGGGACAAGAAAGTCCCAATGAGCAATTGTATTTGTTTTTCCTTTTCATCATGCCAAGATTCCTTGATGTGAGTGCTAACACCAGCACTTGCTTTAGATAAGCAAATCCTCATGAAGCCAAATGTCGTGATGAACTGATCTCTCTTAATCAATTCATGTTGATCAGTCCCCACCTTATCACACTGTGTGTAACAAGCCCCATATATGTGTTTTATACGGTCACACACACTTGCACAGGTAGATGTAAAATACCACTGTCCTTAAACCACTTTTCAAACCGGAAGGATTATAAGGTGATGTTTGAAAACATGACAGCATTGGGGAAAGAAAATGAAGCTAAGTGGTTTGGTTTTTTTTAGAGAAAAACTTTTACTTCTGTGGTAGCATGTAATATTAACAAACAAATATAAAAACTGCAGTTCAGGAGAGTATTAGTCAGCATGATTTATTAAGTCATTTCATGTCTGGACAGAGGACTTGTGTCACAGTAGAAATATTTTTAATGGCTCAGAGGTAAAAAAAAAAAAAAGCACATTATGTTTTCCAGGCAATATGTACATTTGGAAATAAAAATATTCAGTAATTTAATTTTTCCATTTTATTTGTGTTAAATTTCTTATAGACCTATACAGAAAGTGAAGGAATTCCTGTACCTTAGCTTGATCGAGAAATCTGGGGACAGTGTGTGTAAATCCGTGTAATGTAATTTTAAAGCAGCTTTGAACATGACAAGTGTTTAAGTGAATTATGTTGATAGACAAGTTTCATTAATTAAAGTGATGTCATTTGGTGTCTTAAACGGTTGCCTTGATTTTTCATTCTGGGCAATGTAACTGGAGGTTAACATGCGGTCCACTTTACTTTGAAAGTAACTACTGTTCTCGTTTGAAAAGGGTGATGTCAGTCCTTTTCACATTTGAATGCGTTGGTGAGTAAAGGAGGGGTGTTTATGGCAAATTCTTGTCCTGGAAGTGATGCTTACTGCATTGGGAGGCCAGGCCCTGTGCGGGGACTTTCCAGTGAAGAGTTTGGCTGCCAGAGGCACTTGGCCTCATGGTGTCACCTTCAGCAGAAGTTCTGAAATCTGTCCTTATGGGAAACCTTAAAAAAAACCAAACCTTACAAAATAGTTGAAAAAACAGGAACAGGACGGGCTGTTTTTTCATTCCTAACTAGGACCAGTTTTTGTCAGGAGTGCCAGAAGAAGGAGCGGAGGAGAGGGGATGTGCCTTCTCCTTCCAGATGCTCTCCAGGTGGTCAGGGGATACATGGCATCCATCTGCCCTTGGCTTGGCTCTCGGGTCAGGCAAGCAGGTAAAACAGGATGGATGTCTCTGTTGTGTCCAGGATGCTTTCTGCAATAATGATGAAACTCAGGAGACTTTTAATCTCCCACTGGGTTTTGCTTCTGCCTGAGTGCAGGGCAGCAAACTGCTGAGGTGAGATAACTAGTGTGTGTGTGTCCCCTCCACTAACCCCTATTGTCTGACATCCCCACCACAATAGAATGATTACTAATTTTCTTTACCACTCTGACAGATAAAGATAACCTCTCTTTGAGGTTAATTTGGCAGCTGTCTAGGCCTTTTAATGAAGATGCTGCAAGCAGAGTGGTTTCTTGGCAGCTCCCTGCTGGTGTCATGCAGAGTTTGAGGGAACTGAGCCCTCCTCGCCTTCTCTGCCTCCTCCAGCTTCCAGTTGAAGTTGTCTTTCTCATGGGACCCTGATGTATACTTATGGATGCTCACAGACAGTCCTTTAGAAACACTTTGGGGCTTTTTGACAAGAGAGTGATGTTTTCAGCTATCTTTGCTGGCAAAACAAGCTGTAAGCTTTGACACTCATCAGTTTTACACCAGGCTCTTTGTAGATGTGACAGTACGTCCTAAATTCAGTTCAGAGCTGTCAACAAACTCCAGCTGAGGCACTTTTCCCATGTCTTAGATTTGTCCCTTTATCTATTATCAAGTTTCTTCTATGTGAAGTTGCTGTTAAACCAGCTTTCATCTTGCTGAAGGTAGCAATGTTTGAATTAGATTTAGATATTTGCATTTCTAGTTACCTGTACTTTGCTCTTAAGTCTTGTTTATTTTAAAAATAAATGTCCTGAGTTTTGGCCCTCAAAAGTGGCTTTATCATGAAAAATGTCAGTACAGAAAAGGATTAACCAGGAGTAACAATTGGTCTTTGACTGCATGCAGGAGAGTGCTCTACCATGATCACCCCTTTGATAACCTTACTCTCCGTGGACTGAGATCACTACAGTATTAATTACTTTCCAGGGATTTAATTCCTTTTATATTTCTGCTTTGGGAGGCATTGGTAAACATATCATGAAAAAGCATCTGTTTCAGCCGACATGTAGTAGATGCCTCTGCAAGTGCCAGGGGTTATAAAGATAGCTTTGAAGTTGAAGAACTGAGCTGGCAGTTCCTGCCTGACTTGCAGAGATATATCTTTCATGATACGTAACTGAGAATAGGTAAATAATTATCTATGGGGCAGGTCCTTAGAATACTTGGTGTGAAATAGTTTAATTATTTTTAGAGCTATGTTTGAAAACAAAGCACTCGTGCAGCAGTTGACTGGAGAACTAGGAAAGTGACATTTTCCCTTTTTACCTTCAGACAATAAGATTTTGATGAAGAGGCAGCTGGTAGCTGAGTTATGGTGTGTGTTTTTTATTGTTTTTTTTCTTCCTCTTAACTGTTCTCTGTCAAGGACACGTCCCTTTTATTGCAGAACATGCTTGTTTCTACAAGGCCCCATCTTAGATAAGAGTGCTGAGACTTATCTGATGTGGTTGAAATAACCTAAAGTGCAAAATAATTTTATGTAGATGAAATGCAAGGTAATAAGAGTTTAGAGGACTATTTAAATTCCAGTGCATTCTTTTTTGAGTAGGCAAAGAGATTAATTTCAAAAAGGATGCTCTGCATTTGAAAGCACAAGAAGCTCTTTTTGAAAATACAACAAACTTTGTTTTTGCAATGAGATTGGCCAAGGTCCATGCCTTTACCTCCTTCTGCAAGTGGCACATTTTGAAACAAACAAGCTCACTGTTAGAACAGCCAAACCCTAGGGAAGAAGAAATGCTTCTGAATTTAGTTACTAGCAAGAGAGGATCTCTCTTGCTCTGTATCTTTGGATTCTCATCTTGTATTGAGGTCTGTGTTTTAGAAGCAAGGACTCATTCCTATCCCCTTGAAAGAGTTGTGATGATAAAATAAAGCTCAAATATTTTAAGACTGAAGCAAGACATCAGCCTTTTGACTGTACTGGAATGTTAAAAATCTCTTAGTAGTAATAAAGATTGTATTTCGTATGTATTCCTATAAGCTCAGGACCTAAAATTTCAGATAAACCACCGATTTCTACAAGATGCATAAGAATTCACTACAGTTGTCTATTCTAAATTTTCATATGGTGACTAAAATCTTTTTAGCAGTTAGTGCAGGTGGACCAACAAAGCAGGGATACATTGGAAAAATATGCTGTAGCATCCTACATGATTAGGTCAGCTGTGGCTTTGATCCAAAATTTTTAGATTTTCTTTATCAGGAACGATTCCTGACCAGCTCAGTGGGCTTTTCATCCATCTCAGATCTCCATCAGCAAAATAGGATTTTGGTAATTCCTAGCGTCACAAGGGTGAGAGATTATGGGCAACGGCTGTGGTGGAGCCCCTACGGCAGGACAACAGTGCCTGCAGTGTAGACTCAGGGCAGTTTGGGATGTGTGACGTGGCCTTGAAGGCTTGACGGGGCAGTGGTTTTATTCCTGTTGCTCCTTTTGGCAAGAGATGTGTGGAGCCCAAAGCCAAGCAGGGAAGCTGTCTTCCCCTCAAATATCTGAGCAGCCAGGGCAGTACAAACACCATCTGCAGTGCCCACAGGTGGTTAATCCCAACTGTATTCAGGGCGTATGTCAAAGCCATGGACTCCAGGTAATTCAATTTCTAGTAATTACCATACTAGAGACAATTTCCAGGAATGGAGTGTGTGTAGAGGAAAAGGAGAAAAAAAGGGCACAAATACTAAAAATAGAGGGGGAAACAACACCTTTTAAGTTTTGGTATTCAAGGATATATATTTGAAGCAAAATTACAGTATTTTATTTTTAATCAATGTAATTGTAGATTAATTAATTTTGTTCATACTTTTCTTAGAGTGCCATGTGTTTTCAGTACTGACATATATGTAACTGATATGCTTGATAAAACAGTTCGAATGTAGATTCAATAACTATAAATTTTAAGAAAAAATGTTAGGCATGCTTGCCTAGAAGAAGAAGAGGAAGAATTTTCCTGTAGGCCTTTTTCATTCAATCAGAGTTTCAAGACCTGATTTCCCTGACAAAGGTACTACAAATAAGGAGTACAACATACATGGAGAAATTTCCATACACTGAGATCTAGTGAAAGCAAAATGAGTCTGGTTAGAAGTTACTGGATTTATGCACTGGGAGTGAAGTTTAAAAGCTTGTTATGTTTTGTAATGCAGTTTGTTTGGTTATGCAGCTGGAAATTGCTTTTTTTTGGATAGGAATAAAAACTCATGCTTCAGGACAAAACATGAAAGCAAATTATTATTATTATGCCTATGAGAGAAGTTTCAGCTCGTTACATAAAAACAAACAAGCTTCCCACACACATGCACTTTAAAGCTCTGTATGTCAACTGTAAATTGCTGCTAAGGAAAGTGCATGTTTTTATTTTAGTTGATATATTTTAATTGGATTTTAAATGGCTCATGAATAAAACTGCCTTACATTAATATATTGTGTCTCATTTAGTAAGTATGCAGACTTCTGAACTGTTTAGTAATGACATTGATGGGCCTTATTGAAAAATCGATAAACAACCTCTCTTCTGCATTTTTCTCCCTTCCCTTTTCTTCATGTGTCAGTGAGATTCAGTTTCTGATTTGAGAGTAATTTCCCACCATTTTTTGTTGCCTTTTGATAAGTTTGTTATTTCTTTTATTCTTTTTGAAAAATTAACTATTTTCTATTGTTCTTCCAGAGATGCTCTGGGTTTTTTTTCAAGCAGTAATCTGAGTGCAGTGGCTATTTTACATGCTTGTATGGAGGCTTGGGGAGAGGAGAAGAAAGGCAGGCACCTATCCTGCTCTCATTCTCTGCTGCATGTCCTGCACATCCTGGTATGAAACCAACTCTTCTCTCTTTTTCTGCTGAACAGAAGGAGTAGCTCCAGTAAGAAGGCACCCTCCAGCCCTAAGGAGGGCCTGAGAAGCATGGCAGGCAACCATACACAGTGACATTACTGGGCTGCAGCTATTTGCTATCAGTTGCTCGAGTCTAAGCTATTTAATAACATCAAGGGTGGTTCCACAGCTTAATGGTCTGTTAGCTGAACAGCTCCAGGTAGCCCTGTGAATGTATACAGCCACTCCCCTTCTCCTTTAATTATCCAGTTTTATCATGTTTCCCCACCTACGCCTCTACTGCACTTTTGAAGATAGTTTTCTTACCCAGATGCCTCCATCCCATCCTTCCTGCTGGTTGCTCCTCCTGCATGAAATGCAGACACCTGAGCGGTACAGGTGAGAGCTGCCGTGTGTACACAGAGCTCTTGCCTTGTTGTGAAGCAAAGAGCTTTAGAAAGGGTTGCTGCTGACAGGCTAACTAGTGGTTTTGCTAAATGTTGCAGGGGTTGACATTTCAGGTAAAAGAATGGGAAAAATATAAATTGTAAGATTCAGCCTTGCTCATGAATAATCCCATTGATGTTCCACTGAATAGTCAAAGAACGAGAGCTAGCAAATTGAGATTACAGCATATTTATATTATTAATTCCTCTATTATTCTGCTAAGAAACAACGGAGCATGGTTTCTCTGAAACTAAAAGAGAATGCAGAATCGGTTTTCACTTAATTGGCTGTTTTGAAACAAGCCTCTTTGGGAAACAGAATGTTTTTAGTCTACTGAGTAAAGACACGGTAACAATACACCTAACACATATTCCAGAAACAGCTTTACGCAGGAGGGAGGCGTGTATTTGAGGAGTAAAAATAGCTTAATAGCTTTCAAGAAGAAATGAGAATTTACACAAATATAGCTTTGTCAAGAAGTCTGCACTAGCACATAGAATTATTCAGTCATTGAAAAATTAATGTCAAAATGTCCAGTGGAAATATCGTCTCACAAAAACATAGACTGACCTTTGTTTGAAGTCTGTTTTCATAGTCAAGGTCGTAATTCTGTATTTGGAAAACTAATAAAGAGTAAGAATAAGATTCACTGAACATGAAATATGAGGATTGGGCTTAAAAATTGAAATGTAGTCAAGTAATGTGTACTGTAGTTTGCTTTCTTTTTCTTAATGTCCATATAAGCTTTAAATGCTTTCAAAAGTGTTACTAATTGTGTTAAATATTTGTAAGATTTGCTTCCCTAAAGATAGTATCATATAAAGGTAGCAGAATACAAATTGTCTTCACCTTTAATTAATTGTTTCTGTCAATGGAAAAGTTTCAAATTTATAAATGAGACAGTTCAGTGAGGTGTTAGTCTTGCAGTTGCTCTCTGTTGAAATATTATCAAGGTTTTCATCACTGTTTAAATTTGGTTTAATAGCATGAAGAGTAGTTAAGACTCTCCAAATGCTGTGAAATATAAGTTCCTAAGATAAAAAGTGAGTCACGGTGCTCAATACCTCCAGGCAATCCTTACCCAGAGGAAGCAGTGTTTCCTGTTGTGCTTAGAAGAAAATAGCGGAGGAAAGTCCTTTACCTGCACCAGTTTCATCTTGACGATTGTTGAATTGCTCGAGTTTTGCTTTTTTATTTCCAAAAGCAACTACAGCATATGAAATGGCACTGCAGCATTTCCCAACCACAGTCTTCCTGCACAAGTCTTTCAACTTTGCTTCCACGCTGACTTAAGTTTTGATTCAGGAGAGCATTTGCAAACATTTGTTAATCCATTCCTGTTTGACATTCAAGAATATATATAAATCATTTGCTTGAGGCCTTTAATCCTCAGAGTTTGCAAAGCAGATGGTAGTTGATGAAGAGTGTAAGATATAAGCAACTGGACACTTCTTCAAAGATCGAGGTCTTACGCAAAGCACTGATTTCAAGCCTTGTATCATCTAAGTCCCATTTGCAGTTTGGCTTTACATTTTTTTCTTCTTTTTACATTCAGATTTTGTGTAAGTAGAGAACTCTGTAGTTCTTCTCTTGTCCACCTCAAAGTGATGAAAAGCATAATCAAACCAGCAAATACCAGTGCAAGGGGAAAGCCTTACCAGATTGCTAGAGAACACTTAAATAACGAGGTAGATGTGCTTCGTACCAGCAAACTAGCAATCTGCCTGAACTTCCACAAAACCTACCATTTCTTTGAGGTGTGTAAAATTAATTAGGACCTCACATGTCAAGCATTTGGACATTTCATGGCACTTGCAAGTGGTAATTAAAAAAGTTACAGAGCTTCCCCAGGTAGCTCTCTGCAAAGAGTAACTTTCTGTATTTTCTGTGCTTTCTGTGAATTTATTCTGTGGATTAATAGCTAACTCTGCTTCCATCTATTTTGTCTTGTCACAGTCTTACCTTGCTAGTATTTCCCTAAAGCCCAGAGGGATCAGCCAGTCCTTGGCCCACTGCAGTTACAAGTGGTGAAGACAGGGGCAAATCTCTCACTGGAAATTTTGAGAGGGCAGCTGTGACCTGGCCGGGAGCCAATGAACTGTCTCCAGGGGCTGTAAAAGTCGCCTCAAAATTTGCACTGTGCCTAAGTCCTATGTACTGTGTACAGGGGTGGTCCTAGCAGGTGGAAACATCTTACAAAAGTCATGTCAAAACACTTCTCATTCCTCTGAACAGTCCATCCCTTAACATTATTCTAAATAATAAATTGAGGAAAAATGCTGAGTTGAGTTTTGCGAATACGCAGGTGTTGTCTTGGTAAGATTTTTCTGGTAAATCAGATGGTTCCTTGAAGTTTGTATTTGTAGGAATAAAAGGATATGTATTTTTTTCAAAAAAACCCCACACCACTAAACCCAACCAAACCTAATCACAAGGTCTATTTTATCTGCGCAGAGATAAAATCTTTCAGAAAATAACCATGACTTGGGAAGGCACTTCCAGCTGAGTTTTATTTTTTGAATCTGTGGCAGTGCCATACTGCAAAGGATGAGGCAGATACCTAGTACAGTTGCATGTTCAGTGATCTGGTGGTTAAAGTAACCTCTTTTTGTTGTTGAAGAAAAAGTACATCTTTTAAGTCTACATTAATACTCCAAGGCTTTCAAAACATTTAACAAACCTGGCATTTGCAGGCTAGTACAGTGTTTTGCATAATATCAATAGCTTGTCTTTGTGGCCCACGGGAAAAAGAAATCCTATTCTTGTCTGTGGTGCATTCACACATGCTCTCTGCCCAAGATGATTGTTTTTTGAAATCTTAATTCTGGCAGGCCGGGTGTTTGGATGAAACTTCCAATATATATCTAGCCAAAAAGGTTTTGCAAAACCTACCTGAATTTTAGCGGATGAGTCAGTTGTATTTTTTGTAATTTTATGGAGCCTTTGATGGAATATATTCAAACAGATGTAAGAAATGCTCTTTGATCTCTTTGGATGGTTAAATTGTGATTTCTGTTAACACTGCTTTGGCTTGGTGCACTCAGTTTCCTAGTCATTTGAGGATGAATTTGGATAGAGTATCTGGCAAGGCTATGGTATTTACATAATGCCTTTTTTTCTGTGAACCCTGAATGTGGATAGAAACAGTCTTCTAATCTTCTTAGTGATCTAAGCAAAGATTGAATGCTTTGGGTCAAGCTAGGTTTTGGATAGGCTCAGCCAGGAAAAAAAAAATTAAAAAAAAATCACAGTTCTTCACAATGACTGCAATGGTACTTAAAGACCGAGCTAGTTAATGCTTCAGTAGTTGATAATATTTTTTGATATTCCACCAGTTTGCAAAGACCACATAATTTGTTTTCGACCATACTTTTTGAGACTTCTTGGAAACAGAACAAACAAACCTTGTATTAAGCTCTGGGCACAGTTTGTATTCATTCCCCTCAGGATCGTTTTAAGTTGTGTCATGAGGGATGAAAAGGAAAGTGTTAGAATAAGCAACATGCAGAGGCTTCCTTCCATTGCTGAACTCTAAATGGTTGGAAAAGGCTGCAGACCTGACCTTAATCCTTCTTGCACCATAACTGCTATGACATGGTAAGAGGAGGAAGAGGAGTTCATTAGGTGGCTCTTTTCATATCTCAGTTATTAAAATGTTCTGACCGTGATTTTTGTGATGTGTTACAGTAACATAGCTTGTCAAACACTATTGTAACATTGAAGATGTGATTTTTAAGTGGATAAATATCCTGAACTCAGGCTAGAAGTGACATTTCATATATGATTTACCTTGCCTGCCAAGATTTTGCAGTATTTTTTCATGTAGAAGTTATAGCTTATCAGGTGCTCTGAATAACATGCAGGTATGATATAATACAATGAAGGGGGGGAACAGTTCATCCTATTTGCATTTTCCTTTTGCTTCAGACTTAGTTTCCGCAATTCAAAACTTTATGCTAAGTCACTTAGTGTTACCACAAGGGATTTTTTTGTGTAATGCATCTTCGCATAATGTAAGATTACTCAGAGACTGATTTTTCAGAACATGAAAGTTAGGAGGAGCTGCTGACTTCCTTTTAATATCTGCAGCATATTGTTTACAAACCAAATGGTCAACTTTTTATGTGGTTCCTTTTGTAACTAAGTTCAGCAACAGGATTTTAATTTTTTCTTGCTTTACTTCATATTCAATTATAGCATCAAGATCATATCCATCCCCTGCTTGAACTTGCCACTGCTGCATTTCAATAATTTTCTCAATATTTGATGCAAATTGTTTCTGATTAATGTGCTTCTAAATAAAGAAAACAGCATTTTAAAAAACCTGTGTAGATTGTTTATAATAATTTTTTTTCTCAGCTATGAAGACATGTACCATTTTATGACCTTTTTGAAATTGCTGTTATTATTCTTGTAAGTGGTGTATTTTATCCATAGTGTAATTTATAACCAGAAATAGCTGCTGAAAACATAGTAAGGCAGGTAAGGACATGACTGGTTATTGAGAGAAAGGAACACAAATTATCTGTACTCAGAATCTGGTCTTTTAAATGTTCTTTTTCATTAAGTCAAGGGAAATATTTAGTAGCTTTTATCTTTTTGATATGTGTTGTCACTGTAGCACACATTAAATGTGCATCGATTGTGTTTTTTTTCTTCCCTTTACCTGCAAAGAAGGTGATATGACTTGTTAAAAAGGAAAAGTAAAAAATAAAAGGAGAAGTGAGGGGAGAAAAATAAAAGAAAAAAAATTAAATTTGAGGAGCGTGAGAAAATTTTGGCCATCATCATAAAGCAGTATAAAATTTGAAAAGGAGGAATCAAGGGCAGTCTTGTGAACACACACACCTATATAAACTTTCCTTATATATAGTCTTTTTTTACAACTAAAAAGAGATAGGTGTGTGCATATATATGGGTACAGTAATCAGAACAGAATACTGAAGGAGTCCAAATTGTGCTTCTAAAAACGTATCAAAGAAGTTGACCAAATCTGACCACCAAGCTCTGTATTTTTATACTAATTATAAGAAGTAATAGATAACAAGGGGCCTTAGAAAGCAACTTGTCAGTGAGATTGGGCCAGTCTAAATGCGATGGCAACTGCAAGCAATTGTTGAGTCCTTCCTCCCTTTCCCAACTCCGGCAGCATGTTCCCCTCACTCCTTCTTGCCTGTGCTACTACGTGTGTGTCCAGGCCGTGAAGACTAATTATCTCCTGCTCCACTTCCTTCATGTTGTTAATTTTTGTCTGGGTGAGTAATCCTCTCTGAGTCAAGGCACGAACTTTGGTGTGAGCACAAGGGCATCGGTGGATGCGTACGGCTGGAGGCCACGAGACCACGCCTTGAGTGGCAGTGTGGATTTAAATCAAACTGAAAGCAATATGAGAAAGCAGCGCAAGTTTCACATGTTGTGCCCCTTGTAACCACAGGGTTCTCTGTAATAATAGGAGAGATTTAGACGAATATGCTACTAGGCTAATTAAGGGCTCTTCTCCTAAAGAGGCTTTTGTCTCAAGCTTTAGTTCTGGAGATCTCAATGTAGCCACCTACTGCCTCAGGTTTTGGCTTGTTAGTTTTAGCTCGATAGCTATAAATACAGCTGTATATATAATAAATAGGTGCCATAAAACCACAGTACTAAGATGAATTTTAAGGCCTTGGCTAAGAATTTGGTGTATTTTAATATATGTATGATGTGGGTGCTCTAGTTTCAGCTTTTGGGGGTTGTTTTTTTTTTAATTTAAATCTATTTAGGGAAGAAATTGTAAATGCTATTTTGTTCTGTCTGTGACAGATACTTACAGGTGATGGATTTGACTTAGGGGAAAAATATATTGCAACTGTTAGCATCAGTCAGCGCTGGGCTACTCTACATTAGTAGAAGCTGGACATTCATTTCATGAAGCTGGATGTTGCTGAGACTATTCAGGTTCTCTGAAATAAAAGGTCTGGTTTCAGTGAAATTTCTCTTGTTGGAAATAGGAGCTGCACGTTTTATTCTGAAAGCGATGCTGGGCAGACTGCTTAACAGTAGCTCTGAATGATTACTAGTGGTTTGAGTAGGCTTTCAGAGTTTTCCAGGTTTAGCATATATGAAAACATCTATCAGGGTTTCTTTAAATGAGCTGTGCCTGTGTCTGGAAATGTTCGTGTATGTCTGTGGTAAAGCGGTGAGCCTGTGTTTTCATGGCTTTTGCTGATTTTAAAAATCTTTTTACTGCTTTTAAAAATCTTTTTACTGCTTGAAATAAATCAGTGTTTTAGCTTAAGAATTATACTTGTTTTCTTGCTGCACCTTCCATCCCTTCATAAACTGGTAGGGATACGAATTCCTTCCACATTCATAGGAAGCTAAACAGCGTTTACTGTTAAAGCTGGTTTGAACTAAGTACATTTTTCCAACATTTGAAACTGCAAGATTGCTTTATTTTTCCCTTTGCAATTGTCTTTTTTTTTTTTTTTTTAATGAAAAGGCAATGTCTTGGTTTTCAGAGTTTTCCAGGACATGGTCAGCCAGTCCCCTCTTCTTGTAAAATAAACGGTAACAGAAGGTTTGGAAAATACACCCCAGTTTCTGCCTAAATTTAAAAGTCTTACGGATTTTTGCCCTAAGTTTTCCATTGCATTCACTTTCTTGTTACCTCATGCTCTGTAGCATTAATGAAAGAAATATGGCATTGTTTTGATATTGCTATTTATTTTTCTCTCTAGCTGTGTGCTGCCCACCTGCCAACCCCATCAGAGGCACCAAACCACTATCAAGCAGTATGTCGGGCTTTGTTTGCTGAAACAATGGAGCTGTACACTTTCTTGGCCAAAATTAAAAGTGCAAAAGAGGTAAGCAGTCTGAGAAGGTTTTCTGCTTTTGAGCTCATTACTGTCTGAATTAGGCTTACAAAATCACTTTTGTACCCAGCCAGTAGTGAATGTCAGATGCTTGAGGAAATGATCTGTAGTGTTCAGGAAAAGCAGTTCTACAGCTGAGCCTTTTTTCTTTTGGCCTGTAACCACTTACAGGTGGAAACTGTATAAATTATTTTTGTGACTAGTCTCTTTGGGAATAAAGAAGAACTTTTTCTTGGAGGGTTACCCACTGCCTACATGCATCCGTTCCTGTGCATATGTATTTGATGTGTTTGAGTCTAAAAACTTCCCTTGTGTTTCGGGGGTGTTGTGA
>NW_009698312.1:44781-51582 GCF_000703405.1 Apaloderma vittatum
CTTGTCTTCGGATGAGAATTATCTGAGATTATTCTTACTCATGTTTTGTCCCCAGTCAGCAGCTTCCCTTGCCTTTGATGTATGATTGGCTTCTTTTTCTGTCACGTAGGCTTCACAGCAGAGCCAAGTGAAAAAACCAGAAATTTCCACCTGTGATGGTTATGTATGGTAACTGTCTGCTTGGCTGTTACTGTTGACTGCAAGGCCATCCTAGGAACCACTGCAATTAAATGGTCTGGCTGAAGAATGACTTTGAGGGTGGGCGGATGATTTTTAATGAAGATTTTTCTTTTTTAATGAAGGTTTTTCTTTTTAATAAATTCCTGAAGGATTTTCTATTCTTTGTAAATCAGCATCTGCCGTACATTTGAAAAGCAGGATAAAATTTTACAGGCTGATCTAAACATTTTTCTGCTGAAGGAGGAGGAGCAGTTCCACCTGTGCACGCATGCTCCCACTGTTTTCCTTCATTTGGTTCTAGGAAACAAACACCGCAAATACCAAACCAAACAAAAAAAGAAGTAATTCCTTGTCAGGTTAATGAGCTGAATCATCTCTTAAATGGTCAGATGAGTCTCAGAGCAGCACAAGAGAACTTTTGTCCTCACACTGGTGGTGGAAGACAGACTAGTCAGAGGCTTAAGGAACTGGTGTTGACTTTTCTTCCTGTTTGATTGTGTCTGTTCAAGGGGGAGAATCCTTCAGAGATATTTTTCTGCTGCATGGGGTCAAGTTTCAGCTCCACTTTTCCTCCAGTCCTACTCAAACTGAAAGCAATTTTTAAACTGGAGCAGTATCATACCAGGATAATTTTGATACTGTCAGCATGGCTGAAGAGCCACTTGTTTTCTGAAGTGCCTGTGTTACAGTTCAGCTGCATCCAATGCCGCTGATACAGAGAGCAGGCAGGACACCATGTCTCTCTGCTAAATCTGTCTCCTGAGCCTTGACGTCCTTAATTTCACATCTCAGCTTTTGACTGCTCCTTAGCTTTCTGAACGCTGCATGTATTAATTGAGGGACCTGTGCTAGAAACACCTCAACTAACAGCTCTTTAAAGTTCATATTGAGGCTCAGTTAGAGTTCTTCCTGTTGGGAGAGGAATTATGTTTCCAGTAGTTCTTGAACATCTTGGCCAAAGTAAGCAGTAATAAGGCATCTCAGTTGTCAATATCAATGTAAAATATTATGGTTTATAGCCATTTAAAATTAAATATTTAAAATAATTTAAAATAAAAACATTTAAAAAGTAGGGGGTTGTTTTGAATTTGCAAATTACTTAATCACCTTGTAATAGAACATAAAAACCCAATAACATCTGATCACACCGTAGAGCATACTATGAGTTAATCCCAAATGAAAGAAACCATTTACGTCTCAAAGGCTATTAGAGATTGATTCAAAGCACATTTAGGTCAGAGGAAGTAATCCTTGTAGATGGAATTTTGGCCCTGCTGTAATCGGTAAGACTTTTATTGCTGCACCTAACCAAGGCCAGAATTTTGATCTTTTGATTTCATTTCGTGCTGGGTCAGTTCCCCACTAGGCGTAAAAGAAGTGACCAAGAAAACTATCTTATAAACAGCTTCTAGAATATGAATACCTTGGGTTTATGATGCACTTGATCCTTGCTTATGGCTTTTATCCAACTATAGATTTGGAATGTATTTAATTTTGAAAATAATGTAGCATACAAAGAAAAAATAGGTATGAAGAAAATACAAGGTGGAATGCTGTAAATCTTGTTACACCATTTTAAAATGACCTCTATAGTTTACACTTGAGGCAGGCAGGAAATCGTGTGATCACACTAGGTTTGTGCAGTAAAAGATGTGGTCTAGTTTATATGCTCTTCTCTCTTGCATATACACAGAAGAATCTTAATTAATGAGGAATATGGTTAAATACAATTCAAGTTAATAAATTCCTTTTTCTTTTCCTTTTGTTACTGTCATATGAGTATTGGGTATAAAGAAGAGAAACACATAGTAATTTGATAAGGACATTTTGTGGTAATTGCATTGGCAGATAACAGGAAAAAAATCTCAAGTTGCATACGTCAGCTCGAATTAAACAAAAACAAAACCTGTGTTTGTGACACTAGAGATGCCACAAATTTTAAACTGTTAGTTTATTTCAAAAACTGACAGCTTTGTTTGGAAATCTTCCTATAGAATCCCTCAGATCTGTACACAGTTGTGGACGTGAGATCAGAATGAAATTAAAAACACGAAAAAGAAGGACAAATCCTCTAAAATTACTTAAAATAAATTTCCTATGAATAAAAGTTACTTTGAAATTCCTTGGATTCCTTCTAGGACCACTGGATGGCATCTAGGTATCTGTTTAACAGATATATGAAGTTCATAGTTTTGCTCAGTAGGCACTTCAAACAGCCAACTTCAGTGGAAGAGGGAGAAGTTTTATTTGCAGAAATTCACTTGCTAGGAGTAGTCCAAATCTGACCTATCTTATGCTGCAGCCTGGGACAGGTTTAGAAGGGAAATAAACTGTGGAAGAGGCAGAAGAAATATTGTTGTGATGCTGTTTTCAATTTAGTGCTATAAAATCTTGTCAAGATTTTGAAAGTTACAGGATTTCATGAGGGATAGGTCAGGAGGCAGGAGAGATAGGCCTATAGGGCAATAACACGTTTTGTTACTAATTTATATACTGACTAGTCACGTGCTCTCCAGTCTATCATGTGAACATCACTGTCACGCAATAAATGAAGTGGAGTTTCAGAAAAGGTTTTCCTGGTCTGCATTTGGGTGAGTGCATTAATCAGAAATAATGAAGCAATGAGTGAGCTGTTCAGGTCATCTCAATGGATGTCACATAAAGTGTGTTAAGCACTTCATCACATACTTGATGCCACGTCTTTTTTATTTCCAGGCTGATTGCCTGTCTGTGAAAGGTCGGCAGTAAAGCTGACTTGCAGACAGGGAGATGGTACTTACATTCTTAAAGAGAATTAAATGTTTACTGTAGTGGATGCACAGGACAGAGTTCAAGCAAGAGTTGAGAAATGTGATACTACTATTACAATGGTAAAAATAAACAGAGTAATGATGGTAAAAATACGCATTTCTCTGCAATAGTAGCGGCAACAACAAAGGTAGGGTTGAAATTAAGTTAGCTAATCAATCTAACTTTGCATCTTTTTGCAAGGTGAAGTTTCTCTAGCAAGTTCAGCTTGCTGGAAGCATCTGTATGCTGCTTAGGCTCCGTGAAAGGTGCCCTTGCTGCAGATCTGCCCTAGGTACCATCTGCTGCCATCCAAAAGTGGTCCTTCAGTGGACCAAGACCTTCTAGCTCTGTGTCCTGCTGTTTATGCATTTACAGCTGATGACAAAAATAGAGTACAGCTGGTTTCTCATCTCAAGCAGAGAGCTTTTAAAATAGCAAAATTCCACAGAAAGGGGATTTCTTTGTTGGATTCTTTTTTTCAGTTGTGTCAGCAAGGTGGAGGAAATCCATGTGTCTGTGGTGAGGGGGAAGACAGTTTGAATATCTACTGAAAATGGACGTCATGAAAAGATCGCTCTTTTTCAGAATCTTGCAGAAGTCATTAAGATCACTTTGCTGGCACCTAGCCATAGACAAAAGTGTAGGCTCAAATAAGTGATGTCTGTGAGATAAAGCAAATGTTCCTGTTGTGTAGAATCGTAAAAGATCATCTACATTGCTCAGAAGTGGCATCAGGTGTGACTGAGAGAGACAGAGAGAGGCTATGCAAGCGTAGGAATGCAGAAATTGCTGCTCTGGATCAGAGCAGGGACCCACCTGGTCTGCTCTCCCCATTGTGAAACTGCTGTGGGGGGGTACCTGCCCTCACCCTTCTTCAGCTCTCTGTTAGTGCCCAGCCTTGCCTGCCAAGGGAGTTCATGCTCCACGTGTGCTCAATGGCTGAGTGAGCCAACACTGTGCCCTTGTCACAAAGGAGCCTTATGTCCTGGGCTGCACTGGGAGAAGTATTGCCAGCAGGTCGAGGGAGTGATCTTTCCCCTCTACTCAGCACTGGTGGACGCCACATCTGGGGTGGGGGGCCAGTTCTGGGCTTCCCAGTACAAGACTGGCATGGACATACTGGAGAGAGTAAAACAAAAGGCTACAAAGGTGATGATGGACTGGAGCATCTCATATATCAGGAATGGCTGAGAGAGCTGGATCTGTTCAGCCTGGAGAAGAGAAGGCTCAGGGGGATCTCATCAACATCTATAAATACCTGGCTTTGGGTGGCCCTGCCTGAGCAGGGGTGCTGGACAAGCAGCCCTCCAAAGGTCCCTTCCAGCCTCAACCACTCTGAGACGTACCAGTAAATGGTGATGCCAGCCTGTAGCAGGGCTAAGCATTCATGAGTGGGCTATGGGTGATAAACTCAACAGCTGACACAGCTGGTGCGATCAGACACCATGTGACAGCAGTCAGCATAAAATACAAGTGTCCAGTAGGCAGATGTGTCTTAATCTGCTGCAGTGGGTTTATCTCATATCTGAAAAATTTCTAGAGATTGATGTACACCCTAAAGCATCAAGATTAATATTCCCTCCAAACTAATTGAGACTTCATATATTTTTGTAATTGCCTCCAACTTCGATTGCAGTGAAAGTCCATGTTCATCAAAAGCTCATCCCTAATTTCGTTATCCACATTATGCCTTGTAATTGAGTTTTTGGTAGAATACAGATAAAGCTCCCAATCTGTCATCTTCATACTGTTCTTTTAAATCATGTTATCTTTCAGTTCTGTCCTTTCTGATAAAAAAGCATAATTCTTTCAGTCTGCCTGGATATATTTCAATCTGATCTGTAGAAAAATGTAAACATACAAATGCTAATTAATTGCATCACTAGACATTAAACTGTTTTTTTATTTCCTACTGTCATGCCATGCAAAAACTCAATTGGAAAACAGTTAATTAAAGAAGTCAAGTGTTCCTTTCCATTTAACATAGCTATACTGGTGTGTTATTTGTACAAAATATGATAATAGAGGTAGCTAATAAGTACCTAAACAATGTTAACGGCTAGCTTATTTTGGAAATGTGGTCATTAGCCAAGTTACTCTTAATGGTCTCGTGACTGTAAAAGCTGTTAAATATCCTGCTGCTTGGATTTTCAGAAAGCACAGCTGGAGAAGGAAATTGAGCCACAAACTTTTCTGCTCATAACTTCGCTTTTGGTTACACTTCCAGGCTTCCAGTAACTTCACTTTTGCAACTGTGTTGTTGTCAGACTTGTAGCCCCATCATAATTTGTTTGATCACTCAATTTATGAGCTCTAATAAGGAAAAAAGGTTTTTATTTTTCTATTTGTTTGTTTTGCTTTTGGGATGTTTGTTGGGTTTCTTTTTTCTTAAGTAACGCAGGCACTGTTAATATTACATGTACTTGGTTTGGGTTTTTTTCCCCGCTCTTCTTAAATAGTTGTACAGCATGGTGACTGTTGCCCTTTCTAGAGCTCAGCAAGGTGCACTGACCCATACCACTATATGTGAAGAACTTCAATATTCATTCAAGTAGTTTTCGGGGACTGATTTCACTCATCCTGTTCCCACATTTGAATTAAATAAGGATTGGGTATTTTCAAAGAACTAGAGTAATGCTGCTAGCCAAGTCCTTGGAATTTAAACCCTAGTTGGATAGCTGGGTATATAAAAGCAGTTTTTCCCCTGTGTGCAAGTTTTATATTTTTAAATTGAGCCTAAAGGTGCAAGAATATTTTATTAGTTTCACAGATAACAGCATAAGAATTACGTGCATCAGCGAACAAAGGGTTCCCAATTAAGAATTTAAACTGGAAACTGCAGTAGACTGTGTTCTGCAGTTGGTGAAAGGCAAAGTCCAGATCTGGATTTACGAGAATACCATCTTCATTAAAATGTTACATTTTAGAGAGCATTTTGTGTGAGTCTTTGATGCTGTGCTGACAAGTGTCTTATATAAACTCCCATCTGTCACTGAGCATAGGAGAGCGCATCTCAAATGTGGGACACACAGCACCAGCAAATCAGCTGCCTGCTTTTAATAGTGCAGCAAGATGTTTGAAGACATTTGATATTTTTATTACTAGCTTTTGTCTAAAAATGCATATTTAAAAAAAAAAAGTCAAATGCTGTAATGTTTAAAAAAAGCTAAAGTTGTTGAAACACTCGTTTCCTACACATCCAGCACTTATCGCCTGAATGAATGCCCAGGCTGTAATAGGTGAATCAGGTCTATGGTATCGGTCTGAGGTTCTGGGATCGTTTAGAAAAACCCTTTTAAGATATTTCCGCTTTCTGAAATGGAAACCCATTTAGGTCATGTATCTATTATACTGTAATAACTTTTCTTAAGCCGTTGTCCCAAGGGTAGGTACAAATGACTACAGCAGCTGAGGTTACTGGCAGGTTTTGGATCAGAGTTAAGTTCTGACAAATGGTCTCTTGTATTGTAAATGTGTTGGTTTCCATAATTTACTGCTGAAACAGATGCAAAACCCACTGATGCTGGCTGGGAGTCCTGGAGGGAAAAAGTAATATTTCATTTAGTCTAGAAGTTTAAACATAATCATTTGTCACAGTGAATTTATTCCTTCCTAAGTAGCACCTGACACGTGGAGAAGAGTTAAAGAAGCCTTCCTAAGCTCCAGCTGCAAGGATAGAGCACTGGCTGCTTCTTTTTCTCCTCAATCCTCCAAAGCTTTCTAATTTCTATAATGATGAAAATTCCTTTCCTTTCTACTGTTCTCCACTAATTGCACGCTGAGCTGTGTTTGGGGGTCTGAGCCACGTGCCAGGGAGAGGAATGATCTATC
>NW_009698312.1:51613-90158 GCF_000703405.1 Apaloderma vittatum
TGTGCTGTTATGAGGGAAGGCGCTGGAGTGCTTCGCTAGGATGGGGAAGAGTGGGAGCCCAGCTTTGGCAGTAGCCTGGGCTTGCATCAGCTGCTTTGGATGATAAAACTGTGCCTTGAGAGATTTGGCTCTCGGCTAGCAAGTTTTCCTCTTGCAACTCTCCAGTGTAGCCAGCATCACTTACACCTGTGCTTTCTCAGGTCAAAACTCCCCCTCTAGCTATGTTCCAGAGAAACTAATTAGATTGTTGCCTTATTTGGAAGATTGTTCAGCTCTTCAGGGTTGGGTTTTTTCCCCCTCCTTGTTTCCTTCTGTTAAGAAAAACAGGTTGTAATCTTTTTAGCTTCATGGAATATTTATGTCAGTCAAAGGCATTAGCCTTTGGGCATAAACCAGCCTAGTAAACTGTTAAGGTAGAGAATATGGTTGCTGAGATGGGTAATTGCTGCAGATCTTGTTGAACAGTCAAAGTAAAGGTTAAGCAGCTGAAACATGTTAATGTTTTAAAAATTAACCTGTACCTTCCAGTAAGGAAAGGAGGAACAAAACCGACAGCTGTGAGCTCATTTACTGAAGTTAGCTTTTTGATTACAAAGAAGAAAACGGCAAAGTGGCAGAATGGTTTTATGTTCTTTAGTTTCTCAATACATGTTAGCAGTTTGCAAGAAAGCAAGTAATTTACAATTCACAGATACTGTATTTGAAATGATTACTGTAGCTGTATGATAAAGTAAAGAAGAAACCTGGGATGACAACGTACACAAGTGAGGCATTCATATTAGTAGTTCTTTCCAATTTTCCTTTTTTTTCCCCCCTTGTAAAAGGGTGATTGCCTGTAAGGGGTTAGATTTATTGCTGACCACAGTGACAGGACCCACACAAACTTTCATAAAGACATTCTTTCCCAACTGGATATCTTGTGCTGATATTGCAATTCACGCCAAAAGATTCCTGCATTGTCCCGTGATATATTTGCTTCTGTAGCACAGATGATTTATAGTTATTTTAGAGTCTTCCTGTAAATTATGTATTTTATTTTTATAAGGCAATGGTAGTATTTTTTCTTTGATATGAAAGCAAGTGTGTTACTTAAATAAGACAATAAATAACCCATCTGCTCTCTTTCCAAAACCTCTGTGGTGACTGGCTCACATGTGCTAGCTCTGTAACCAGGTTTGGTAGATGCTTGTGCTCTGTTAAATGTGCGTGTTAAGCACTGTCGAGGGTTAGGGCTTGGCTGGCCACTAAACACTGACAGATGCACTCTAACCCCTCTCCTTCCCCAAACAGGAAGGGAAGGGGAATAAGGCAGAGAGACTTAAGGACTGAAAAAGAAAACTAAAAGAGCTTTACTAAAGAAATAATGAAATATATACAAAATAGATACAAAACTGATACCCAAACTGACTCATGTTCCCTGATAACAACCCCCACTGATGCTGCAGAGCAGACGGCACCAGGGAAGCCCCAGGCTCGGCAGCAGAGGGGAGCTGGGTACAGGAGCTGGATTCGGGAACTCAGGATCGGGAACAGAGCCAGAAAAAGAGTCCTCCTCAAACACCAGGCATTGAAGAATAAAAGCTTAACCCCCATGATCCCTCAGTTTTATAATGAATATGATGTAAATGGAACAGAATACTGTTGTTGGTCACCTGTCCTGTCTATTACCCCCCCGGAGGTGCAACCTTTTACTTGCTTGTGACCCCCCTTACTTCCCAGCACCCCCAGCGTGGCACACAAGAGCCAGCAGTGGCCTTGGTCACCAAGTACAAGCAAGAGCCTTTCTGCATCCCAATCCCTGGCAGTAACTGTAAATACCAGGTGTTGTCACTTCTGGCAGCAGACACTGTCTGTAAAATCGTACTGTTAACTTCAGGAAGTGCAGCCTCTTAGAAGAGACTGAGCTGAAAAGTAAAATCACTAAACAGAATTGGTTCTATTTAGTTCAAACCAGGACAAGCACTCTGCCAGTGCTTCCATTTCTTCCACTGAAATGCTAGCAGGTTTGGAACTATTTCTAGGAAACAAAAAATTGCAAAATACACTTTAGTTTTATGGGAGGCTCAAAGCTAAGATGAGAGTGATTGTTCATTTCCATGAAAGGAAGAACTTGAGTGCTTAAAAGTGAGAAGAAGATTTTTAATAAATAAATACATCTGTCAGTCCTCTGACCTATTGCCTTAGTCTCAAAAAATTAACAGGTAGTTGGCAGAGGATTTAACTATCCATTTTAGATACGTTAGTGAGTACTTAGAAAACAGATCAAATTAAACATTGTTAAACATTTCCTGGAACACTCTCTATAAGAGTAGAATGGACTATTGAGAATTTGTTTATACTGCTGATTCCAGAATATTTTGATATAGAAATAAAGCAAAAAATAGCATTTTAAATATGCAATTTTTTATGTGCAGACAATCATTTCTGTAAAGCCACAGCCTTTTAAATCTTTTGCTTGCATTTGTCTGTGTGCAGGCTTGCCTATTTTTTTGGTCTGCTTTTAACTTTTAATCATTTTTCATATTTTGTTAACATTAGAGCTTTTTTTTTTTTCCCATTTGCAGACAGTCTTTTCCATATTTGCGTGGTATCATCTTGTTCATAAATAGCAGGTTTTACCTTTAAAAGACCTGGTTTTCTTCCTTACGTGATTTTGTTACTCAAATTTCAGGATCTATAGCTGTGTTATACAGACTACTTAATTTCAATATATATGCAAGTCTGTCACTATTCATTTTAAAGGATTTCTCATAGTTTATTTCTCCTCACAACTAACTCTCTGGGAATTTCTCTTTCTACAAAAATGAGCTGTCTTGAGTTCAACAAATAATAATAATTTTGGCATGAATGGGATCCTTACCAAATCGCTAACATTTTCTGTGTTGTAGCTTAACAGACCTGCCAGATGATTGTGGGCTGGTTTTTTATATGCATAGCCCAATTTTAAGAATGTTAAATTTTCTATGTGTAGTTTTTCCTTTGGCATGATATTATCTGAAGTTCTTTCATACTCAAAACTTAAGATTTTTTTTTTCAGCATTTAAGGTCTGTTTTTTGATTAAGACAAATGTATTAGGGGCAATCTTTTTAGCAAGGCCTGTTGTGACAAGGGTCAATGGTTTTAAACAGGAAAACAGTAGATTCAGACTAGATATAAGGAAGAAATTTTTTACCATGAGGGTGGTGAAACCCTGGCACAGGTTGCCCAGAGAGGTGGTGCAGGCCCCATCCCTGGAGACATTCAAGGTCAGGCTGGGTGGGGCTCTGAGCAACCTGATCTTGTCCCTGCTCACTGCAGGGGGGTTGAACTGGATGACCCCTAAAGATCCCTTCCAATCCAACGCATTCTATGATTCTATATTCAGACAGTATTAAAAGTTACTTTTACAGCCATAAAACATTCAGTAGAATATCCAAACAACATAATTCAACTGATATAAAAAATTAAACTTCAGTTATGCTTGAGAATAATGCCACCATTCATTTATCGACTCATTTTCTTTTCACTGGCAGAATCTGAAGAAGATTCAGGAAATGGACAAAGATGCAAGCGATGAATCCAGCACAGATCTTGATGACTTAAAGAATGCTGACTGGGTAAGACAACAATTGAATAGTAATTCAGCATCATTACTAGTGGTTTATATTTCTTTATAATGCTTTATAATGTCTGTTTGTTTTATTTAATCAGTGTCTGGTTTTTTTAACGTAGATCTAATAGTAATTCATAGTAAGTTAGAACCAAATGTAGTCTCAACCTTTCTTCACAGACAGATAGAGCAATACAAGTATCCCAGCATTACATTTTTTCTTTAGACCATTTTCATGGAGAAGCTTTTGCAGTTTAAAAAGACTGGACTTTTAGAAGAGGTATCATGCTGACCACCCTTCAGAGGGGCAGCCAGGCAGTAGGCAGAGCCACCAGCCAAGCCTCTCCAGTGGTGAAAGAGAACTACTCTTAACAGAAAGTAGCTTGTCTTATTTTATAGTTACTATTCTTGCCAGTTCACAGAAGAATATTACAAAGTTCTTATAAGTACTTGATTTCAATCTTGCAATCTTCTATCCATCACCTGTTCTTCCTCCTCTCCAGCCACTCTCGCTGCCCAGAAAGTGAGAGGGAGCTGTTAATGTGTGGTGCTCTTACAGGCAGAGCAAACGGGAATTGAGTACTGAGAGGATGTTTTCAGACCTTATCATTTGGAGACCATTCAGAAATTTCTGTTTGAAGAACAACTGCTGGAAAATTTTGCAAGAAGGTTCTGGGCCTAACGGAAACAAAGTTTTAGATTCACTCACTGTTTTAATTCGCATAGTATTAGCTGTAAGTCTAGAAACTTTCTCGATGTGCTTGCAATATGCTTGAAATGGAAATATAGATATATATTATGAAAATTTAAAATCCTTTTTCCTTATCATCTTAGAGATGAACATAACTTGAGGTGAGAATCTGCAGACCTGCTGAGTTTCATCAAAGTTTTATTGGTTCGTGAGGGTTAAAAATAGGCTTATATAATATAAAATGGGGGGTTTTGTTGATGTGTTAAAAATAAAATAGTACAGCTGCACGTATTTGGTGGTGTCCTGAAAGGGCAATGAACAGCTTTGGTTTGATCTGAGGTGGTATTCGAGGGTAAGGTATCAAATAAAATTTCTCTCTCTTTTCTTTTCAGGCTCGTTTTTGGGTACAAGTGATGCGAGATTTACGGAATGGTGTTAAACTTAAGAAAGTTCAAGAACGTCAGTATAACCCGCTCCCAATAGAGTATCAGCTCACACCCTATGAAATGCTGATGGATGATATTAGATCCAAACGCTATACCTTAAGGAAGGTCATGGTAAGTCAAGAAAATTACTAGAGCTTGTCAAATCAAAGATGTTGTTTTCCTTTTTTATCATCTTCTTTGCTTCTCTTTTTTTCTGAGAACCTTGAAACTATGATTTCACATAGACAGTAATGTTCACAGGGTTTATATGGCATCTTAAATATATGTAGTACATTGAGGGAAAAATCATCAAACTCACAAATGTTGTATATTTTGTTTTCCATATGGCAAGCATTTAAAATTCTGAAAGATATACCTACCTATCATATGCCTGAACAAATGACTTGTTTTGATTTTATGATAACCGTAAGAGCCATATTAGAAGTCCTGTCACACTTTCCACAGAGAGGTTGTTTTAGGGTCTTCTGATTTGGGAGAAAACTTATCTTGAGTTACAACATAGTTTTTGGAATTCCAGAATGTGAAGCATCACCTTGTTGTTACATAAGTGATAATGTGATGGGAAAGAAAAACCTATAGTGACTGAAAACTTCTCTTACCTACTACCTATATGACAGTGTTTGAAAACTTATGCTACCATCATCTGTTACAAATTTTCAAGGAATACTCTATGTGAAAAATTCAAAATTTTCAATTTGCAGAAATTTAGCCTAATTATAGTATGTCCTGTTGCTGTTTTCAAGACACCAAAGCAAACTGGAAAGTGTTGATGGATCTCATCCTCCTAGATACTCATAATATCAGATTGACCTGAGGCATTCTTTTTATCAGAACAAATTTGATATTAACTGATGTCTTGTCTTTTTTTCCTTTTGGTTTACATTGTGTTCAACATTAGAATGTTCCTCCTGATACACTAGCGATTAATCTATAGATCTCCTTATCCCTAGCAGGACATTTTAAAGCGCTTTGTCAGAGGCACATATTTGATCAATGTCAATAGTTGTACCTTGCACTTACTTATCTTTTCCTGTTATTAGTTACAGTGGAAGCATTGTCTTAGAATATTCTGTGTTCAGATGTATTTGCTTTCCTGATAAAACCTTGCACAACCTTTGTTAGTGAAAGAGCCATAATTCCACAGGAAAAATTCAGAGATGGGGGGTGTGGATGAGGTAAGAGAGACTGAAAGTGTGTAGTTTGTCTGTCCGCAATCATTAGAAAAAAATAATAAAGGAAGAAAAAATTGGAGCAACTACATGGGAAGCAAATACGTGAGTTCTGTTACAAATATAAATGCCTTTTATGTATGAGCTGAAAGCACTTTCCTAATCAAAATTTGGATTTAGACTACCAGATTGTATTTATTTTCTGCAGCAGATGTTGCTTAATTGTTAAATCAATAGGGTAAAATACATACCGAGGTAATGATGTTATCTGTCTTTCTGCTAACAATTCAGAGAACTGTGCTAAGTGTCCCTACTATGCGCTGCAAAAGAAGAGTCCCCTCAGGACCTTGATTACCATATGCAATCAGGATAGTAGTTTTGTTTGAATGGGAACCCCTGGGTCATCTAATTTTGCTTTTGTCAGACTAGCCTTTAATCTGTGCTCAGCTGAGTGAGCTCCTGCCTCTTCAGGGGAGATTTTCTTCATTTTATGGTAGGTCTTGGAGGCTCAGCTGCTCCTCTGCTCATCCAGACTCTCGCTATATACAAAATCTCTGCAAGCATCTATTTTTATCTTGCTATCTTGTCTACTAGGTAGATTGTCCAAAGTGGCCTCTGAGTGTAAACAAGAATTGGGATCACAGTCTGCAGGTACAGCTGCAGGTTCAGTACAAGCTGCAGGTGCAGTACATGTAGTGCTCTCTGTGATGCAGTTGCTGCCTTAGTCTGACAACTGGTAATGACGTTGTGTTAGAAAAGTAACTGCTTACTAGAAACCTTAAATTCAGTATCTTGGATTCTGCTGCTGCATCTCTTTGAGGAAAGTGCAAAGCACGCACAATAAGAGTGCAGCTTGGTATGAAATATGTAAAGCCTGAAGGATTCACATAGAATTACATGTTTCGTTAAATTGCATAAATACAGCATCTTTTAGCTGGCCGTTGTGGGTCAAGGCTGATTATATGTATTCCCATTAGAGAAAACAGCCTGGTTCTTGAGAAAAGGAAAAAAGAACACAAAGCCTAAATCTGAATACTAAGGCAGCCTTAGAAAGATGGATTATGTTTCTTTCTGTTACTCTAAATGGATGACTGGCAAAATTTTTTTAGAAGTCGTTTTTGCTTTACATTTATAGGTAGTATTTTTAGACTTGGTATCCTGTGAAAATGAGTATGTTAGTAATGATAACGAGATTAAGTAAATTTTTTAAGTAAGTGAGATACAACATGAAGTCTTTACTTTTACTTTTATTAATATAATGCTGCGTTTAAAAGAATAGCTTAATCTGTCCCTGACTGCTCAGTACTCTTGAGTACAAATGAGGAGAGGAACAGATGTTCCTGTTAGGGGTATTAGGAAGTTTTTTGGTGTTTCAGACTATCAGAAGTGTTAACAGATGCAAATAACTGGAGCTCTCTGTTCTTGCCCATCTACTGTGATAGTGCAAGTATTCAAAATGTTTTGAAGATGTAAAAGATCAAAATCTGGGCTTTTTGTAAATAACCAGTTTCATTAGTTTCAATGATTCTGTCATTTCTATTTCGGTACATACAAAAATAATTTCAAATTTGTCATCCCTATCCCTCTGATGCAAGAGTCTGTGTTTCTATGGTTATTGTGGGAAGAAGATAGTTTTCATCCTGGCATTTTGATGCATGTGAAATTGCTCATTACAAAGAAAATTAGTTTCTGTAAGGGAATAGATCTAGCATGGACAGAGAGGATAAAGGCTTCCTCTCGGTATCTTCCCTGTCAGCATCTTGTTTGGGCACCAATTATGAGAAGGTAGGTTCTGTCACCAGTGCTCCTGCTCTTGGATTCTTGTCTGTAAAACATCCACTTGCTTTGCCACCAGCTCCCTGTGTAGTGGAAAATCACTTAAGGAAATCTTACATTTCTTCTTTTCCAATCAAGTGGAAATACTGATACTAATTATACCCTGGTGGCATTAAGTCAGGGCATGGAGTGCCCTGAGGTGGAAGACTCAGAGCTATGTATTATTTATTTCCTATTGTCGTGCGGAGGGTTGTTCCCCGAGGCTGAAACAGAGATTATCAGTTTACAAAATGACTGTTCTGATGGTAATAACTCTCAACTTCAGCCATCAACGTTGACATCTGATGAACAGTAACCCAGGGAAGAGAGACTTCTCATTTCATTAATAATCATGCAGAGTATGCTGGCCTCAAAAAATTGCTCAATCTTTAAACAGAAGAAATCAATCACACCACTTAAAATAATAGTCTCCTCATCCAAAAATGTCAAATCACTGTTTAATATAAAGCTTTTCAATTTTAGTTTTTCTGCAGTGTTTTTAGGAAGGTGATGCAGAGTTTAGCAGCTAGTTATTCTGTGCCAAGCTATGTTAAATTCACTCTAAGGAAGCTAAGGGGGCTTGGTGGGGGAAAAAATGGGACCATATCTGGAGTAGGATACCTCACAGAAGAGCTCCCAGGAAAGCAATGAAATGTCCCCCAGGAAGGACTTTGCATCCGCTTCCTTATCTGGGAAGGGATCAGTTTTCTCTGAGAGGCTGTCACTCTGTCTCAGCCTGGAATCATGGCATATCTGAGGGGAGCAGAGCTTATATGGAAGCTGCGTGGCATTACTGAAGTTCAGTTAGGAACATACTCAGGTGTCCTTATCAGCATTTAAAGCTGTTTTTTCTGACTGCAGCATTCGTTCTGGTTAGCAAAAGTGCGTGTGATTTCACAAACCAGAGCTGTGTCTTTACCTATATTTTCCTGACACAGAGATGGTATGAATAGAGTCTCCAAAAGAACAATGAACGACCTGACCCCAAAAAAAGAAAAACAAAAAAGTGCTGAAATTTGGAACACTTGGTCTAAGAAATACAGTGCCATAGGATAGAAGGTACCAGAAGGATCTGTGGCATAGGATGCTCTCTTACACATGAGAGTGTGCTTGGGCACTGTGAAGACTGAACCTGACAGGTGGATTTTTTAAAGCAAATCCATACAGTTACTCTCAGCTCACAGTTTATAAATTCTTCATATGACAGGAAAACTTCTGTTGCTGCTTTTTTATCCTGTATACACAGGATATATGTAGTAAATTGCTGAATCTTGCCTGTGATGTCTTGTATATGGTCATATGTCTAAATGAGGTATCAGAGAAAGAAACACCTGTCTCCCCAGAGAAAGCCAAACAATCAAGCCAACAACCCTCACCCAGCCCCTTGTCTACAGAAATAAGTCATTTACAGCAAGGAAACACATTTTGCGTAGATCCAGTGGCATTCTAGTAATTTACTTTCTAGAAGTATTAACAAACTTCATTTTACACTTGAGTAATGCTCAAAGCACAGATGAAGAGGTGATTGTGAAGCCGTGCTCAGGGCTTCCCTCTCCTGCTGCTGAGTTTTACACAGAAGGGAGCCTCTTCATGGCCAGAGCAGCACAGACAGTTGATAAAGACAAAAACCAAGGGGAACATATTTTTTGTCTGTTGCCCCAAGTAAATCATTGGTGAATGCGCCAGATCTTGCTTTGCTTTCACTTAAGTGCTTGGGAGATGGTAGGGAGATCAAGAAAACTGGAGTCCTAAAGATTATCCATTTTTTTCACAGAGAGTAGAGACTGTGTGTAATGATTGGCAGCGAGACACGGTTCAAGTAGTTGTTCTTCAAAATGGTATTAGCAGCTTTTCCTCCAAGCAAGATACAATCTTTGTCTGCGTTCTCCTGTAGACATGGTTGCAGCCTTGGCATTTGATTTCATCATTTCACAATCCTGAGTATTGCTGATTAAAGCTGCTGCAGTTGTGCTTATTCTGCAAATATCTGCAAAGCTGAAAAGCTGTTATCCGTGTTTCTGTGTGTCTGTGCTCTGCATATGGATTGCTGCTTTGCTCAGGGCCGGTCGGGTTTCATGGTGCAAGTGTCAGAAGACTGCAAGCTCTGTCGGGGTCGTTGTGAATTTTTGACTGATCTCATCATCTGCATGAATATGAATGTAAAACATAGAAATATATATTTCTATTTCTTCTTTCCAGGTCAATGGTGACATTCCACCTCGATTGAAAAAGAGTGCCCATGAAATAATCCTGGATTTCATCCGATCGCGACCTCCATTAAATCCTGTATGTAATCCAGTGGGCTTCATTCCTAACAAAAATGTGGCTTTTTAAACCCTCTTTGTGTCCAGGGAATACGTTCAATGTGTTTCTGACATGCGCTTTCAGAAACACTGTCTTCTGTATATAGAATATGGTCTCTTAAAAGAACAGTGTGCAATACCTTTCACCTACCAGTTAATAGCTGTTATTACCAGCAGGCCTTTATCTCTGGGAAATCATGCTGAGTTGAGGAAAAATACAGTCCTCTTTCCAACTTACATGAGGTTTTTTTCATGTAAAAGCATATTAGGACATTCTGCATTTTTTTTTTAAAAAAAAGGCATGAAATCTACTTTCAGGGAAGCACTGTTTTATGTAAATATGATTATCTTTATATCCTGAGGTCTCGGCAAGAAAACTGAAACCAACCCCACCACGGCCACGCAGCCTTCATGAAAGGATTCTGGAGGAAATCAAGGCAGAGAGGAAGTTACGTCCAGTCTCACCTGATGAGATAAGGCGTAGCAGGCTGGGTAAGCACTTTGCTAGTTTTCACCTGCAGCATCCACAGAAAACTTCTCACATAAAACGTAGCAGATTAATGGTGTCTGTGCAGATGCCACAGAGAATAAAATTGTTCTCGTCCCTTTAGAAAAAGAAAGAACCTACAGGCTTTGCTAAGGCTGTGCAATCTTTGTGCTAAGTTATATTTAAAGATAAGATACTGTATGGTTCAGCTTGATTCCTTTCAAGTTTTTAATGTAAGTATTGTATAAATTTATTGGCATTATATTGCTTTTTGCACATGTGAGTTAATGCTAGATTTGCTCAGAATGCAATAGCTACTGCTACTTCCCAGTGCAGTATTCCTTACATATCTGCAAGTATTCTTTATGTGTCTGTTTTTAATTAGTTTTATTCTCCTTGTTTCCTGTTGCTAGCATCATCAGCTTCCTTATTTTAGTTTCAAATCTGCTTTTATTTTGTTTGCTGAATGTGTTGCTTTTATTTTGAAGCTTCATTTTCAGAGTTATGGGAATGTGTTTGTATATATTTTAAGTGAGCAAATAATTCACACTTATGCTGCAGTGCATATTCAGCAACCCACTATGAAATTATACAAATTCTATGCTTTCCAACAATCGCCAATTTGCATTAGTTCAATGATTCTGATGACAAAAGCATGACAAATACAGTCTTACATTGTGACTTATATTTCTTTAAGAGCACAGTACTTATGTGTGTCAGAAAAACTGAGTTGGCTGGATTTTTGAAGAGCAAAAGTGGCATCTTATGGCTGAAAGCATGAAATAATCCACATATGTACTCCCTGTCTCTGCTTTGCAAAATATCTGTGCTTGCTACATGTGCTTAAAGCCACTTGTCCAGATTCAAGTGGATTGTGACAACCCACTGTCTCCAGAGAAAACCAGTTTCATAAGTCTTGCTTTGTTGCATTGTTTTTGAAGTGCTTTGATAGAATTTAGTGACTGCTTGGGTGCATTTTTAAAAGCATGATGTGTTGGATATTTGGTAGGGGGCGGAGGCCTTCCAGTTTCTGATTTGGATTCACTTTGTGGTTTTGTGTCAATTAATGTTTCTAATAGGCCTAGACATTTTTCCAAATGTAGGAAGCTTTTAAAAATGTGGAATGATTCCTGATTTTTCTTTCAAAGATTCAATTTCAGTATTTTAAATGTATTCCATCTGGGAACTATCATGTTGTCTCAGGGGCAGCAAATTCTATCTAACAGATCTTTAAAATTTGGAACTGATACAAATCACATCAAACCCATTTAGCAAACAGTTTCTAAAAAGAGTGCTGCATTTTGGGGTACTACTGCATAGAACTTTTGGGGCTGATTTCAGAACATGGCCTCTAACTAGAGATAGCTGTCTTTCACCAGTTATTCATTTTTTGTTAAATATTTAAATTTGTGAGTTTTGGAATTGTGGTAGTTCCTCTTCAGTTCAGTGAATCGTTTGGATTAAATGCCGTATTACCAGAGGTGTAAATGGAGATACATGCAAATCTTATTTCTCAGGTGTTTATTTGCCTGCTGGAATGAAGAGGAGAAAAGACCACAGGTCTTGAAGAGAATTTCTTCTTATGTTGAAAATTGAGGTTTTGTTTATTCTTATGCTGAAATGATTATTATGTCCGAACTTCCTTTTAGAATGAAATCTGTTTGTGCAGAGTTGGGAGTGGAGTAATGCTGGTGACATTCAGTATGGTACAAATAGATCTGCCAAATAGTTTAGATGACCACTGAATGTAATGAGGTTTAAGGATTAGAAACCTAAGTAGAAACACAATGTGGGACACTTGAACCATCTGGACAGAAATATTTGTTGCGATTAAAAAGAAGGGAGGGGGGAAAGTGTTAGAGCAAAATATTTGGGTGTATAAGGTACATTGCACACGTCCCAGAGTTATTCCTCAGTTAAAGGCTCAGTTTGTAGCAGTCAGGAGCACAACTTACACTTGGCTGCCGGGGCAAGAGGGGCTGCTCTCTTGCAGTTCCTCCCAGCGACATGGTTGGACCTAGAACACGTGTTACCCAGCAGCCACGGGCTTTGTCCCTCTGCTCTGCACAACACGTGCGTGCAGGTAAGGCCATCTCTAACCAGAGCTGCCACTGAGAAAAGCCTGCCTGTGGCTGGCTGCTCTCAGTCTAGAATTTCCTTGGAAATTATAATTTAATCTCTGTAGTTGTTCTCGGAAAGGGAGAGGTTTGAGTAGAGGAAATGGAGTGAGCTTTCAAACGACCTCATAAAATCATCAAGAGTAAGCTATCAAGACAAACACAGCCTTGAGGTGCATGTCCTTTAGTTAAGCGCATGAAGAAAGTTGAGGTAATGGAGCTTGAAGAAAACTTTGTTTCATGTAAATGTTTTATCAACCTTCAGTTAGGACTAAGCATTAGGTGATAAACACTCTTATGCTTTAAAATGCAAGGTTTTGACAGGGGTTTAGATACTGTTTCTGTAGCTGTTACCTGTAGCTAATGTTGTGTAGTTAATGAACTACAGGAAAAATACCCTGACTCCCAAATTTGGCCCTGAGTCAGCCACCTACTGCGTTCACCACATAGATTTATTCTTACAAGCAAAACTCGTCCAGGCACAACATTTTTTTAAACATCTTTTAACACAGTGGTATGTGAGGCTTAAAGGCCCTTTCATACCATCTTGCATGTTTGTCACCTGTCAAGCAGGACAGGTCAGCCACTGTCAGTTTTGATGTGTTCTTGTACATTCTTATTGCTGGGCTTGGCCTGCTTATTTGGATTAGTGCATTGAAATGGTGTTTTCAGTTAAGAAATATTTTGAGTGTCTGCTCCCTGAATTACACTGTTAAGTTGGCAATACACATAGATCTTTCCAGAAATAAAGAACATCTGACCACTTTCTTATCTAGAAAGAAGGCCAGGAAGAGGAGAGTAATATTATGAATACATTTTAAAGGAGAAGTCAACCTAAGGTTTTTGAAAAGAACAAGAATCAGCACATATCACACTGTTAGGCCTTTTTTTTTTCCATCCTCTTCAAGGAAACTACTGCTTAAGCCTAGCGTGAGTGTCTCTCTTTATTAGTTTAATTATAATCATTGGAGATTATGCTTAAAAAAATCAGAAGTTTCTTTATTTCAGGTCACTGAAACTTGTGTGAAATGTGGCTTTGTACTTTCAATTTTTTTTCAGCTCTTTCACTCTCTTTCCTCTCTCCCTCTTTTCGCTCTCCTCTTTCTGTCTTTCATGGTATATTAATTGAAGATATTCCATTTTTAAGTTACTTGCCTCTTGTTTTGACATTTGATTTATTAAATTTGAAAAATCTCATTCTGCAACTCTACAAATGTGATTATAATTGCTCTGTTGGCAAGTCCCATTTATGCTACTGTAGTTTTCAGACTTTGAGCTCTACTACAGTAAAGCAATAGTATGTCTGAGACATTTTAGATTGTGGCAACAGAATCCAAAATGTCTCAAGTGAAGTTAATCTTTTGTTTTCATTATTAGCCCTCTTCGTTTCTAATAGCTGAATCGTTTTCTTTCTGTTGTTTTTGTTTCTTTTTTTACAGCAATGCGACCACTTAGCATGTCTTACAGTTTTGACTTGTCAGGTAAAAGGTGCAACAACACCTGACGTGGTTATTGTGTTTTTTGTGAAATTTCTTCCATCTGTTTGTTGAATTCCCATTTAAGAAAGAAACTTGAAGGGATTCTTCAAAGATATGGTCAGTGAAAATAAAAATTAAAATAAATTACTAATATCTACATTTCCCTTACCACAAAAAGATGCCTAGGTGTAGAAAACAACTGTATTCCACTTGAAATAGAGTGCTGGAATAGTTTCAATAAATAAACAAGATAAGGTGGCCCAGAGCTATTCCAAACTCTAGAAAGGATTGCAGAATACAGTGTCACCTTCAAGTCTGATTTACTTTATTTATTAATCAGATCTTTCTGTCTTTACACTCACTTTTGACTGGGCTATCTTTTGCAGTACTTCCTTTCTCACAAGGATCCAAAACCTGGTTTTGAATTTGTCTACCTTTCTGGATTTAATGAAATACACCCATGAATACTAATCTAGAAAAAAGCTGTCAGTTCTATTGTCTTCACAGTAAATTCTTTGTGAGTTGTGAAATCAAAGACTCTCTCAAAAGGGGCTAAACCTTCCTTCGTTGGTTGGCAAAAGAAGTTGCTAAGGTTTGCTGGTAGGAGCTGATACAGAGGATCCGATAGCTGATCCTTCATCAGCTAGCTAATACCAAATTTAAAGTTTCTTCTTGGTGGGCCCTTAGAACGTGCAGTAACTTTATGAACATGTTCTACTTCAGAGACAGCAATGTCGGAGTGAGTTCATGCCTACTAGCCAGAAAGCAAATTCATTCCTCTCTCAATGTACACTAACTTTCCAGGATGTTCAGGCCCAAAGACTCCATTACTCAAGTTGGAAATATTCTACATTAGCCTCAAAGATCTGTCTGCTGAGGAGAGCTCTTACCCTAGCTTTTACCTAGTTTCCACTAGGTGACTCCTAAGTAAAACAGTCTCTGAATAAATCCATGCTCTCATTTTGTGGTGAAGCAAGAGGAACTTGCTTCTAGTTGAATGTAGAAACATCTCATCTGGCAGTTTTGCGGAGTTTTCATCCCATTTCTCCATGCATCCTTTAACCTCACGTGGCTATTTTCCCCAGAGAAAGGCATAATCTGACTGAAATGCTAGCATATTGTGAACTAGAAAGACTATATAAAAGTTCCTTGATTACCACAATATAAAAAATACCATTATTTTGTAATATGAGAGCGAAGTTCATGAGTGACCTGTCTGTGAACATAGCTTGACGTTCTGGCTGAGCCGAGTGAACAGCTTGCCTCTGTCGAGAGGTGCAGAGGGGTTCTCGCTGCTCCCTCTCCTCCCCAGGCTCCCCACCAAGCATGTGATTCCCCCTCTTCCTCTGTGCCAGTCCCACTCATTTATTCGCAAGGTGACTTGGCTAAACTCATGTAACTCAGGAACAAATACTTTTTTTTTCCAAACAGGTTGTTTTTATGCTCTTTTAGTGATTTAAACCTGTTTACTTATCTGATCAGATGATCAGTGGGCTGGCGGAGGGCAGATGATGAGTATGGGTGGATGGGAGGAAGGAACAGACTCTCCCTGCCAGAGGCGGTGACAAGCTGTTAATCCAGCTCAAGCCCATTTGTGAAACTTTATACTCATGGCGTATTGTGCGGCTATTACAGCTGTCTAGTGGGATTCAAATTATGTATGTACTTGGCATCATGTTTGACTCCACTGAAGGGTCCCCAGGAGTTCAAGTAAAAGCATAAACAGGCAAACTTCAATTTTCAGAAAGAATCGCTACTTTCAGATATGCCAAAAATTCCTTTGGTTTTAAAACTGAATGTACCAGTGACCAACAGAAGGAAAATGTTCATATCTCTCCTTCTATGTGTGTCTGCTGCTTCTTTTGCTTTTTATATTTAAGCATTGTAAGACATCCTCATTTGTTTAAAACCGAACAGTATTTTGTAAAAGCTTTCTGCATAATCCATTTATTCATTACCATGAATTACATTAATTTTTATTTTAAAGACGTAACATCGTAGCAATCTATACTGCACTTGAATTTGCCCTTTTTGACTGACCACTGAAGAATTCTTCCTGTTTTCTTTATCCATCTTCCTAATGTGATTGTTTTTGTTTTTTCAAGTCTTGTGGTTCTGAGTAAGTAATATTGTATGGCGTGACTCACTGATCTGATAAGTTATCGTTAGAAGTAGATTCAGGGACATTAACACATTCCTGTTGAGTAGATATGACACACCAGATGAGCAGTACAAATGAATTAGATGGGTTGGGATGTCGATAGGAAAGCAGATAAGCAGTAGTTTTGAGTATTGTTGCTTTGCGTGCTTTTACTTTTTTCATTATTTTGGAGGTGGGGAGGCTATACTGAGCTTTCATCGCTGTTTCCATACACTTGCTTTTTCACTGCTTTCATTGCTCTCTGCTCGATACAATTGCTTTCATGAAAAAAACCAAGCCAGCTGAAAACGAGAAGTGTTTCCTACTAAGCGCTAAAGGACAGGTCCAGGCTTACGTTATGCTTGCTGCCTGTGGCTGGAGTGATGCACACCAATTCTGAGAAGACTTTTGCTGGCACCGAGCTGGTGTAGCTGGTTTGTCATGCTACCTGGCTCCACACATCTCCCTGTTGTTATCCTGAAGAGGAGCAAGAGCGCACCTGGAACCTCTTTTAACACTGCCGTTTCCTACTAGTAAATTAGGAGAAGCAAGCAGTAGCCACTGGTAATGAGAGTAATCTGAGAGGTGCTCGGATACCTACTAGGGACGAGGGCAGTCCCACATCCTCTAATGGGAAAATAGCATAAAAGCAGCTTAATTTCAATGCACTGTGGTGAATGCAGCTCTAAAGATCGGTCGCTCCCCCCTTAACACACAAGTTCCTGCCTCAAAGCTGTATGTGTGGCTGCTTTGAAGCTATTGCTTCAGAAACAGTGTGTACCTTTTGGAGTTGGGAGCAGGGTGCAAGAGAAAAAAAAGAAACTGAAGCATTTGAACCCAAATTTCATGGAGATTATTCGTGTTGTTCCCAACCCTGCAAGGTGATGTGCCTCAGGCCAGCATGAGGAAGGGACTGGACCAGGTCCTGGTAATCTCTTAATTTAGATAATAATAAATGTGGTGCAACCACCAGAAAAGACTGACAGCTTGGTATACTGATTTAATTTTCGGGTTTGACTTCAACATCTGAGTCCATTGAAAGGAACGGCACATCTATTTTACCATTATTCATTAAATAATCTTTCCCAGTATATTACCATCATCATAACTAGCAAAAAGTAAAGCTATATGAATTCTGCAAATCCATTTTAGCTTTCTTTTAAACTCAGTGTAAAAATGATAAGGTGGAGGAGTACATTTGCTGTAAAAAACAAAATTCAGGTTTCTGTTGTCATTATTTGCCAAGGAGAGCTGGTTAGGAGGCAGACAGCATATGGTTACATGGCTGCCGTGGTTTGCATGTAATCTGTGGTCTGCTTAATTCCTTGTTTCGTAAGAGATGTAATCTTACGTGTAAATAAAAGCACATTTCATATTATCTTAGGGTGGGGTTTTTTTGTCTGCCCCTTCTTAAGGCTCGTCAGGGAAGGCTGACACAAAGATCAAGTAGTCAGATCAAGACCTTCTTTCATTTGGCTGTTGTGGTTATAGCTTAGAAGAAACTCAGAAGAAACCGAACATGCTCACCCAATGTGCAGGTACTGTTCCTTGTACTTGCTGCCTGAAAACATGGAGAAATGACACTGTCCCAGTGTGTCCAACTCTCTAATAAAATCTTAACCCCAAGCTGTTAGTCACACAAGCCTTTTTTATAATATCATTTGAAACATCATCAAAACATGTAGATTTTCTATGAAACTAGAGATTGTGAACTAGAGACTGTTCATTTAAAAAAAAGATAGGTTTTTGTTTCAAAGAATTGCCCATTAATTTATTCTGTCATATTCTTTTTTACAAGCACTAGTCTGTTTGTTGTTTCTGACTTGATTATCCTGATGAATTTTATCTTGCTTATGATGATGTGTGATTATTTGCCACCCAGTGATGTGTCTGTTGCCCCAATACATTGCTAAAATAGATTAAACAAAGTAATAATTTCTTGGTCTGTATCTGCTAACAAATTTTGGTTTTAACTTTGGAACAAGTTATTTTTGTTGAAATCTGTTTGCTGAAACTGTAAAGTTTCTTGATCCTTTCATTAAATTATGATAATCCATTTACTCATGTATATCCAGTACTGTAAAGGCAGGAATATAAACTGAAGTTAAGCATTAGTGGCAAAATGGATTTTATAAATTGGATGGTTTTCTAATTTTTTTTGTTTTTCTTAATTCCTTAGTGCTTACAAAGTTGTAAAACCTTTTTTTTTTCTTTAGATGAAAGATTGGTTATAAATTACATTTCCTGTGGAAGAGCCCTTCAAAACAAAATATTCTGTTGAATTTTCTTCTCAATTCACCTAAAACTTCTCTGGTATTTGAGGAAGACTTGTAAACCAAAATACAAACAACTTAACACTATATATGAGCAACTCATACATGTGAGAAATTGAGTAACAACTGGTTTACGTATTGTAGATAGTGGCTGGCTACATAAATTACCACCAAAATGGATCAGAAATTTCTAATTTTGGGACCTAAAGAAACCAGGCCTAAATTCTTAGAAAACAAAACAAACGAAGACAGTAACAAAGAAGTAACCCAATAGAAAACAATTTATTATGTATGCAGGTATGCGTTCCATTACCTCCGGCAGTGCTAGGGCATGTCTGGTGGGTGCTCTGTCCTCTTTGCCTTCCCCAGACCTATCATGTGCGTTTTTTTTTTTTTTTTTTTGAAGGAGGGCAGTACTGTTGGCCTTCTCATCATTTATTCTCCCAGTGAGTCCAACAGTACTTACAGGCCATTCTTCACCCTCCCTACCATCAGGCAGGAATCACCACCCAGGTAGTTGTTTTGGGAGAAGGGACATCACCTTTGGCTGCTGTGGAGGTGGTGCTGGGCCTGCTTATTTGGGCAGTGTGTCCAGGAACCGCCTTGCACAATCACAAGTCAAAGGTTCTTCTCCTACTCGTCTGAGCTTCTTCAATTAACTTCATGCCAGCAAGCTATGAGGTCTCAAGAAGTGGTATTGGCAGCAGGGAGGTAAGGCAGTTCAGTTTTTGTTTTCCTGCTGTCGCTTTCTGGGACTATGCTGAGCGGCTGTTAGAGCGGGAATGCATCTGATGTGGAGGACACCCATGCTGTACTCGCAGAAATCTAGGAGGGGGAAAAAAACATGACCTATAAGCCATAGTGCTAGTCAGGACACCCATTAGCAAAACCTTTGAAGATAGGAACTAAGGGTTATGGAGTCTTAAGTCTTTGATTGCAACTCTTTGTAGGGAGGACCTGAAGGCAGTAATAACACTGTAGTACACACATTCATAGGCCTGGAATGTCACCACGACTTTAATAGTCCAAGTAATCACCTTTTGTTACACTCCCAGTTGAAGGTATGATTTAGAGAGGAACTATAATACATCCCCTGTCCTTTCTAGCATAGTTTCCACAGTATAACAGTAACCTACTTAATTCTTTAAAATGCATGTTGATTTAACCATTCCTCTTCTTATTCCTTTTCAATAGCTGCTCCAATGAGAATGTTATAAAAGAAACCTACTGCTGCAACTGAGGTTTTGTCTAGACTGTGTAGTTTTAATTTACCTAGTGCAAGAGTGGATTTTATCAATGCAAATTGTGTTGTAGCAAGCAGTGACCATGTCTGTTTATACTGGGGCAACTATGCAAGTAACTCCAAACAATGTGTGAGTACTTAAGTACTTAAGTTGGCACTGGGAATATCTGAGCGATATTATTTCTGTGTCGTAGTTCTCCTGGTAACCTAAGGTACAAGTCATTTGACCTTCTGTGCCTCTTTTCACTGTGTGTAAAAATGGGAATAATAACTCGTCATTAACCTAGCCTTAAAATACCTGGAGGTACTTTGTTATTACAAGACTGGGGAAGGAGTCCTATAATTACATGGGTAGAAAAACACATTTGTAGAAAGACCAGATGCTTAGGCATACATGCAAATGGGAGATTAAAAGCTTCTCTTCCTTCTTCCTCCAACATAATTTTCTTCAGAATGGAGTACTGCACTTTGCGCTTTTACAAGGAGAAAACCAATTTATCAGACCAAACTCCAAGCTCTCCTAAAATATCAAAGCCTGGGTCATTATCTTAATGTCTAAGTTAAGGTAGGCTAAGCACAGGAGACCCAACGCTTACATTATCCGAGATACATCTTCACTGCACACTGGCAGAAATCCCAAGTAATTTACTCGGTGGAGTTACATCCTTGTAAATTTCGTGTAGTTGAAAGTAGAACTGGAGCCTCATGTCTTTGCTGTTACATGAAGATTTGACATCACAGACATATTTTTAATACAAATGACCATGCAAGCCTAAGCATTGTGCATATTTTTGATGAATGCTAGTTATTTAGCTCATTTTTGATTCCTTTTCTGTATACTGCAGAGTAAAGTGTAATTCTGTCCTCACAGCAAAAACTAGATTTGCTCCATGCTAAACCTCCTCATTTCTGTGTGACTTTGTCTTCAGATTCAATGGAAACCCACTTGCCCAGATACGGTTGTGCATTCCTCTAATACTTGTTATACAGTTAATTACAGCATATAAGTTGAAGGAAGAATACTTTCAGGTTTAACACGAGATTATATTTTTTAAGTTGATTGGTGTTGGTCTCAAGTTGGGTTTTAGTATTGTGCACTGCTGCTTTTTCCACTGCTTTCATTCTTTCATATTGCTTCTGTACCTCAAGCCATTGCCTGTAGTTCTCTGAGCTACTGTTGAAGTACGGTAATTATACACATATACCTATCACAATAATATTTTTTCCTTTTGTGTGTATTGCCTTGACACTAAGATTTGAGAATGGGAAAATAAAAACCAGGTCCAAAGACCAATTGTTCTGTTTCTTTTACTAGATGTACCTACGCCAGAGGCTGGGAGAAAATTAGTGGATGCCTCTGTAGTGAACGGTGGCCTGGCACCAGAAGGAAAGCAGAATGGGGCCACACAAGTGACGGTACAGCGCAAGAGACTCCTTAAGGCTCCCACGTTGGCTGAACTTGACAGCTCAGATTCAGAGGTAAAATAATCAGGACACAACTTGTTTCTTGTTTTGTCGGAATTAAGGCTTATTTGTTAATTTGCTGAATTGATCAGCCGAGAAATGACTTTACAGATCATCATCTCAATTTTCCATGTCTCCTTTGTCAGCCCACAGAACTTCAAAAATATCAGACCTCAAAAAAAGAGAATATTCTTTTAAAATGTTGAATTATAATTTTGGCCTTAAATCCGGTATTTACTTTTTTTTTTTTCCTAAATGGCCAGTATCTGTCCACAGCATATGTGTAGCATTTGTGCTTTTTGAAATGCAGGCAGGTGTGTTGCGCTCTTCTGGCACCCATGCAGGAGCTGTCACTAAAAGGACTCGGATGTGAGGCCAGTCTCACTGTACCAGGTGTTAAATAAGGAGCATCAGCTGTGCCAGAGGGGTTGCAGTCTGATGCAAAAATCTGTCCGTTCCTTTACTGTATAGTCTTGGAAAGTAGCACCCAACAAATGTTTCATGGATAGCGACACAGAAATACCACTTAGATGGAGAAACAACCATCCTCTCTCAAATAGAGGGTTAAATATTAAAAAAAAACCAAAACATTAAGAGCAGAAAAGCTTAGAAAAGGTCTCTCGCTTAAAAGCTTCATTATATGCAATCCTCAAGAGACCCCAACATTACAGCCTCAAGAATGGGTTTTGTCTTCTGGACCAGTAGTATTATTAATAGAGTTTGGAGCTTTCTAAAAGTTAAGCTGTCTGGAAAGCACATGCAGGCAGGGTTTATTCACAGAGGCTAATTTTAGGCTGGGGAAGGCAGTATTCCCTGACTCTTTCTCTTCCAGTAAATGGGGAAGGAGGAGTCTCCTGACAGGTTTACAGAAGCATTTAAGCTGAAAGATAGGAGGCTGGGGAGAAATATGTGTGGGGAGAAATTTATCTCTTTGCATACTTTCTTCATCTGTGAAAGGCTGGCCCTCTTTGGGCCAGGGTTATACTATGGGTAACTTGTGTGGGTGTGTGATTTAGTGCTTCTGTTCTGAAAGCAGAAAAGATTTGCATTCTGAAATCTCTCCACAGTCTTTAAAATTACAAAAGAGGCTGTATGTTAATATGAATGAAGCTGGGCAGGTTGCAGGAATATTAAGACCTGTCAACGAGAGGTTGACTTGAACTTACAGCTTCCGGGCTTGTAGCTCTGTGCATCCTGAAGCTAATGCAGTATGGTATTTCACATGGGAAAATGAGTAGAAGTCAGTAAAAGAAAATTCTGTAAAGGGAAATATGAGTTGATTCTTGTAGGAGGAAAAAACAAGATGTCTGACCATGACCGCTGATTAGGGAATGCTGTGTAGGCAAGAAAAGTCATATAGAATAAGCTCTGGAACATACAGCAAAAGATAAATGGAAACTAAATCAGCCATGCTGAGCTGTCACAGGGAATGGATGCTGGACTGGTTTGAGTCAACAGAAGTAGCTGCTGAAGCAATTAAGACGATGAAGGTGGTCAGCACAATAGTGGTTGGGGCTCAGGAACAGTGCTAAAGTAGTGTAGATAAACAGACTCAAGGGAGTTTGGGTTAAATTTTCCAAGCTGATGAAGGGGATGGGACTTAGAACACTTGAAGAAAGTCGAGATCTCTCTGTCAAAATGTCTTATTTCTTCCTGCCTTTTTACTTTGTATGTTATACACAGAAGAGCGTATGCATTGTCTTGATTGCCTATAAATGAGTTGGCCACCTTTTTGCCTGCAGTTTGAGTTGAGCTCAACCTATTTAGAGTTACTCACTGGAAGTTAAATTATGACTACATTATGCCCTAAATTACAGGCTGCAAATATCTGCACTGCTGAGCTGTGGACCTCCAAATGAGCTATGATGCAGACACATTTTCCTCCCCCTGTGTCTCCTTTGTTCTTCTCTCAGCTGTGTTGTGATGCAGACTGCACCTCAGCACCCAGTTACCTGCCAGAGGTGACAGAGGTTACCTGCTCTATGCCCACTTTCTGGCAAGGATTAACGTTGTACAAACACTGCCCTTACTTTTTCCTGTATCTCCACTAGAACCACAGTTTCAGAGGGGGAGCAGGAAATGCCCTTTTGGTTTGTGTAGCTGAAAGGAGTAGCGATCTAATAATGATTTATGATACATATATTAAAAGATATCTTCCTGATGAAGCTACAGCTATCCAGACAGAAATCTTGCCAGTAACATATTCAGATGTTTTAAGGTGATGCCTTTAAAGCTGCAGCTTTCTCAGTACATGTAAAATTCTAATTGTTTAGCACTATGTGGAGAAGCACACAGTCCCAGATGTTAGGTTACCTCAAATGTAAAGTGTCAGGTTGTCTACCGTAAATAGTCAACAGTTACTATATTGATACGAAGAAATTCATGCAATGGTTCATCAGTACTTCCTACACAAGAGTTCATTGGCAAAAAAGCCTTCCAAGTCTGAGAAATTGTAGGGCAGTATTAGCATTTTCAGTGCATGTGTTTGTGCACAGGAAAAGTAATTTGAAATGACAAACCAGGAGTGCCTGTCGTCTTAAGTAGGATGATACGTCAAATTTGTCATACTCCTGGCTTCTGTTCCCCCGGGTTGGTTTTTTTATACTTAGCCATTGGCTCTGGCCGTTCATTCCGTCTCTAGAATAAAAGTGTGGCTCCTGGAATCTGCATGAAGCAGTGATATGCAAAGCTATCTGAGCTACCTCCGTAGCCAAACTGTACTGGACTCTGAAAGTGAAACAGCTGATGTAGCTAGATGTGCTGCTCAGACTTCCCTACAACTGTTTTGCGGGGTCACACTTGGCATGTTAAAGTAAATATATTGTTAGGGGATCTGAGCTGATTTGAGTTCCTTTGCAGAATACTGTGTGTGGCATATATACATTGCGTTGTCCTCACGTACCCTTGGGCTAAGCACCTGATGGGAGTTTGTAGAGGCCTCTGTCCTGTGATGCATGCTGCTCCTTGAGGGGATCCTGCCAGCTTTGCTCTTCTGGCTTGCTGTTACCAAAGAAGGCAATCTTACAGCCAGCAGAGGTTTTCCAGCTTGTGATTCACGTAGCTAAGGAAATCTGTGGGAGAGAAGCTCAGCTGCTTGCTGGATTTTAGAGCAGGTTACTTGTTTAATCAGTAAATCCTGACAGTGTAAACGATGTATGTCTCCTTGGTTAAAAGCATTCACATTAGAGCTAAAGAGCATTCATGCTCAGTCCTTCAACTCTGTTCCTTTGAGAGGTGCCTGTGATGGTCTGTATCTTGCTGGTATCTGGTAGCTGAGGCCAGAGGTTTTAGTTGAAAGCAAATGATTTAATGATTTGGGTATGTAATGCTTTTGATAGCTGAAAGGTGTTAGTCAAAGCCCATTTCACTTATCTTGCAGGAGTTGCTCTTGGCTGTTGTGATGAAACATGCTTATATAATGAATAAGATTTCTTTTAAATATGGAAGAAAGGAGAAACACACCAGGATTAGGGGTTAAATACAGAGATCAGATTAATTTTTCTTTACCTGAGTCACTTGTATGAGCGGCTCTCATTCCTTTGGAGACCAGAGAAATCCAATTCCTTGCCGGTGTGAGATACAAAGTTAACATATCTGCTGTAGCTGCAAATCCTTAGACATCCTTGAATACAGTGAGAAAAATTAACAGGTTACAATAGATTCAGGCACCTCTCTTCTGATCTTGTTCTTTCATGGGATAGTTAAATCAGGTAAATACACTGAATTCCAATCATATACCATTTATTCCAGTTTCTTAAAAAATTGAGTTTTGAAAATTCAATTTACTCAGTGCTGTGTAAAGCCAGTGATTTTCTCAAGACTTCTTTTAGGGCTTTGAGTGATTGAATGGTGCAAAATAACTTCGATAGCTTGTGATTTCTGTGTGCCTAAGATGCGGTAAGAGAAGAAAAAACAATCCCTGAGGAATTCTGTTTCTCTTCCTCTTGCCACTCAGGAAGAATCAGTGCACAAATCAGCGAGTAGCAGCAGCATCTCCCCCTCACAAGCGGAAGACCCTTCTCAAGAAGGCACCAGCAGCAGAAAGAGTGAGTTTTGGTTAGAGAGCCCCGTGGCTGCTTTTACTGTCTTCTGTTGTCTTCTGTTCTATGAACTTTGTCTGAAAATTTTATAGAAAGCAGAAGCTGAGTGTTGTTAATGGAATAAGACACCAAAGCTGAACCCTAGAACCTACTGAGTACGTGATTAATGACTGGAAGGCATTAGCTTCCCCTATATGTGGAAGTCTTTGTGAAACAAAGTTTCATGTTGAAGTTGATGTGGAACTATAGAGGAAGTGTTTCAGTTTCACTGAAAAGATTTTGTAATGAAATGTGTAATCTGTGCACTTATTTTCTGTGCACGACGAGGAAATAAGTGGAAAAGCCAATACCTTCAGACACCAAATTTGTATACAGTGGTAACTGGGCAGTAGAATGCCTACATTTGCTGATCTTTTGAGTGTTATTGCTCTCTTGATCTGGAGAATGTGATGAATGAGATGCCTGTCTTGGAGGTGCTCTGACTATGGATGTGTAACTTTAGCTGCCAATAGTGGGAGTTCTGGCAAATCAGTGGCTAGTTTAAGTACTGAGCAATGTTAACCAACAGTCATTCTTACAAGAACTGATTTTTTTATGCTAATTGAATCTTTAGTGCCTCCAAAGTTCTTGCCCATATCATCTACACCTCAGCCTGAGCGACGGCAGCCACCTCAGAGACGACACTCCATTGAGAAGGAAACGCCAACCAATGTGAGACAGTTCCTTCCACCTTCAAAGCAGAGCTCCAGGTCACTTGTAAGTGGAGTGGGTGGTAGGAGAGAGAAAAAGAGGCATGCTAAGAATATAATGAAAATTAAAACTGGGCTTCAGTGTGATTAGACCTTGACTCAAAGAAAACTCATCAGTTCAGAAACAGCCCTTGGCTAGAAAAAACATTTTGAAAGCAAGATTTGAACTTTGTCTCTCTAGAATATTTATCCAAAATCCCAGGTACAGGTGTCTCAGACAACATTTGCACTTTGATTAGAACTCTGGGCAAAGCCACGTGTCTTGATTTTATTTCAGAATAAAGAACAGACGAACTTCACCTTACTCATTTTCCGTTTGAATAGAGACAATTCCAAAGCAGTGGATCTATTTTGGGATTAGGGGGAATTTCTTAGCTGTTGGAGATACTTTAGTTAATGGCTCAATGAATGGAATGGTTTCTTTTCTTCCCACCTTAAGAACTTGTCTGGTAATGTTTATACACAATATGAAAATTCTTTCAGTAATCCAAATCAAGGTTTGTTGCTTTGTTGAATTTACTGGGGCAAAAGCCTGTATTACTGCTTGTAAAGAAAGAACAGTATATTTGATCAATTAGCTTTAATTGAGAGCAGTTTTCCAACAGAGTATAAACAGCAAAGGGTATGAAATCCTGGTTTGTTTATGCTGGCATACTGAGTAGTGCTTTGTAATTTCATGTAAGATCTGTTCCTTGTCTTTTTTCCTACCAGCAGGGTTTCACATTTATGCCCCATGAGGTGCTGGTGAATGGAGGAATTGATAATCACATCCTAGTTTTGAAAGGAAGGCAATATTCACTTGCCCCATCTTGTAGTGCAGTGGCATTAGTGGGCTTTGAAGAGTGTTTTTGTTGGCCCAGGAGACGGTGGCCAGGATCCAAACCTATTAGATGGTGAAGTTGAATAGTAACAAAAAAATAGTCTCCAAATATTCCCCCAACATGCTTCGTTCTCCTCTTTTCAGAGGGCCTGCTGCGTGTTTTATTACGTCCTTCCAGACAGAATGTAGTTTCTCATTCCAGATGAAGGTCAGGTAGTAGCATATTGATAAACGCACAACCCAAGTAGACTTCTCCTGCCAAAGTGAACTTGGAGCGGAACATGTTGCACCAGAACCAAGCTGGAGAGTTCTGTCAGCCTGTGTTTGAGGGCACTGTGATGTAGAGTGGATTGTGCTGATCACCTGCCACGCTCTCTGTATGTGGAAGCACAGGCTTTGTTTTCTGATAGACCCAGAGTTGTTCGCAGTCGTGCTGTTTAAAGGGAGGAAGGGAGAAAGCACTATGTGTTACAGTGAGGCATTTGCTCCATCGCACTTCTAGTGTATATAAATATATTACATTGTAGTATTGATCTTATATGCATTTCAGGGCATCATGCAACTTAAAAATCTTTTATGTGAGGCCGTTACTTTAAATAGGTCAACCAAGTTAACAGGACGCTTTTGACCACATACATATTTTCCCTCTGTCAGTTTGTTCACTGTCATATGTCTAGAAAAATGCATACAAAACAAAAGCATTGCAGAAATGCTAACTCCCCCTTAAAAATACTAAAGGAAAAGGAAAAAAAAAAGCCATTAGGTACATCAGACTAATGTGGGGGAAAATGGGAAAGGTTTTACTAGTTACTTTTGTGCTTGGAGTTTTTTCTGTGGGTTTGGTTTTTTATCTTTAGAGAACTGTCATCTTGCTTGGTTTTGGCTATGAAGTGAGAAAGAAGGAAAATCAGTAGTGAAATGATATTCTGTTAATAAGAATCTGTTTTATCTGATGCCTAGAGAGCTAATTCTTCAACTTGGCAATAGTGCCCTCTAGGGTGCGACAGACAACTCCCACAATACTTCTGTTAGTTTTAGTAGATGATTTTTGATATGCTGGCACTGGCCCAGCTCCATGCCTGTGCTCACTGCAAGTCTTTCCATCCCCAGAGGGATGCCAGCCTCTTCCAGTGGCTGGGCCAGATGCTGCGTATGTAACGTCGCTGTTCCCGGAGTGAGCGCTTCTTAAGAAGTGGAGAATATTATTTCCTTTTTACTTGACTTCACAGTTCTTCATCCCTTCCTCCAGGATTGATGCAGTTTCATTTCTTATCGCCTGCTCCTGTGACTGCACTTTCTCTCCAAGGTGAAAAAGACCTCGTCAATAAATAGCCCTCAGCGTCAGTGCGAACAGGCAGGAGTTTGCCACAGTCTCTTAGCAGGATTAGCAAGAAACTGGTCTGTCTTGCATACTAACAATGGTTTTGTGACCTGGCGTCTCATCAGACAGAGGGAGTCAAACTTAAGTAGGTGGGGAGGGTAACAGACTCAGAACGATGCCAAACGTAGTCCTTTTGATATGTCACCCTACTAGCGCTACGTGGAAAGGCAGGGCAGCTCGGTGATTTTTTGGGGTGTCAGCCTGGTGGTGTGCTCACCGTAGTGAGCTGGCTTGGAGCTTAGTCAGTGAGATGAAGCCAGTGTCCCGAGATGTCCATATGAATGCCTTTGTAGTCTGTTTGCTTTTTAAATTACTATTATCGTTATTATTTTTTTTTCCGAACCCAGAGGACCAAAGCTGATGGTTTTGTTTATACACAGCATTCGCTTCTCTGCTTCCTATCTATTGTTCAGGTTCCTAGGATAACCCGTTTATTTCCAAGGATGACTTTCAGACCACTTTTTTCAACTATGCAAACAGCTTCTCTGCTCAGCTCTCATCCCGTTGAAGCAGCCATGTGTGGGGTGGCAGGGGCTATGTACTATCTCTGTGAGAGAGCTTTTGCCAGCAGGTGGAAACCCGCAAAGGTTTGCCTCTTTTTTGCTGGCTTTGGAAATCACCTTCACCAGCATGTTCCCTCCTGGGGGAGCACTTCCTAAACTGTGGCAAGAATTAAAGCTTAAGCTGGGACATTGCACCTGATTGACGTTGATTTTGATGTGTGTAGGATATTTGTGTGTCTTCAATCACCTCACGGGGAAAAGAAATCAGTTCTGAAAGGACAGCAAACTAAAAATGCAACATCACGAGATTGTCAATGGGACAGACCTTAAATGTTACAGCATGTGAAGACCTGCAGCAAAAATCCAGCAAAACTGTTGTAATCCTTGGACTATGTTGAAAAGAATAAGATTTTATGGTTCTAACAGGATATGTTGTGTAGATTAGAAGGACATTTACAACTTGTTTTCCTTGAAAACCTACATGTAGTTTTGATCCTCAGCACACTTAACATATCGAACTTGCAGAATAACTGATAGCTCTTTACTAGGAAAGGCAAATCCACTGAAAAGAAAAACTCTTCCATTTACCCCTATGTAGAACTAAATGCGAATAATTTATTTTTTTCCTTCTTTTTCTTGTCTCAACAAATAAATGAAAGTGTAAAACCTGTTGCTTGGGGCTTTACAGTTGAGATATCCAGCTAACTTCTAAGAAACTTCTAGAGTGCAAAAGCAGTCAGTTTAGAGTGCTTGACTAATTGCAAATTGCAGAATTTAGAGGCCAATCCGGCACTTGTTCACATTGCAGCTTACTGGGACAGCTCGTGCAAATGCCTAGTGACGTCACTTAATGAAAAGTTTTGCAAGGAATATTTTATTGTAAAAATGCATTCATCATAAGGAGCTATTAGATGCGTGTATGCTGAGAATGACCTATAAAGCATTTTATTTCACATTCTGGATATGTAATTCTTTCTACCTGCTTTTCCTGAGTTAAAAAAACACAACTACACATATACACCTTAAGCTATTGTGGTGTATATGGTAAAACTGCCAAGTGTTAAGTCAATTCTCATGAGGATTTTTGAAACTTCAAATTCAGAATACTATTTTGAAGTAAGCTTTTTTCCCCTTTAAAAATAAGAACATATCTTTAATATTAAAATGAGTATTGAGTGCAATTCCAGAAAGTCAAGACCATTCAAACCACATTTTCTTTTTAGTATGTTCTGTTGTATGCAGGTGTTGCAGAGAGCTGAAGTTCTCTCACTTGGAGCTGCCTAACTTGAGTGTAGATTATTGTTGGAAATTTGAGCAATAACTCCAAAGCATCACTGTTTAATGAAGTTTAGTCAGTGCGTAGCAAAATTTTAATTAATTTCAATGCCTTAGGGGTAGCGTAGAAATGAAAGATTTCCTTGTGTACTTACTCCTATTCCGAAAAGGAAGGCAAAAAAAATCAAGTGTTTTTCTGAAATCAGCATAATATTTAACTTTCATTTAATGTTGCATTAACATTTTGTTGTCCTTGTGTAACTTCTGGAATTAAAACATTAGCATTTAAACATGTGAACATTTCCTATGTTTCCCCTGTTGCCTGCTAGCTATTTCTATTTGCTGTGGCGATAACCATTTTCGATTGGTACAACAACGGGCCCGCACATTTCCCCTAGTGCCTGCTCCACACCTGTAGCAGAGCCGCAGACTTTCGTCAAAGGAGCAATATTCCCCGACATCATCGTTCTGTAAATTAAAGGAATGGGCATTCGTGAGGGGGAAGGAAGAGTTTCAAGTAAGAGATGTGTTTCTAAAGGCCTTAAAGCTCTGATTGATTACCAGCCTTCAGTCGGCCTCATTCACCTCGGACGCTTTCTCTCAAGTCTCCCACGATGCAGAATCGGGGGGTTGTGCCAGCATTGTGTGCCTCTCGCTTTCCCCCCCCCTTCCCTCTCCCGTCTCGCCCCGGCCTTCAGCCGTGCCTTCTCCATAGCTGGGCAGTTGCTATGGGAAGAACCCGGAATGAAACGCTGAGAGCCGCCGGTGAGCTCTGAAGTTGCTCGTGAGGAACAGAAGTTACTTTGTTTTGGCCGTGCGGTTTTACACCTCAGAGCAAATTGCGGTCGCTTTGGGGGTGTAGTTTGTTCCTTCCAGAAAAGTAGTGATTCTGTGCCCCAAAGGTTTAGCTGGCAAGTCTAACAAAGTTAACTCAATTCTAGTCTTTTGTGGGGTACCTTAAACAGAGTGAAGTTTCTTTGTGTTCCCTTTCTAGATAGGTAAGACAACAATTCTTAAAAATGTGGTGGTTCCTAAATGCTAATGTTTGCCAGGTCTGCAACGTAGAGAGATTTTTCTTTTAAATCTAATGGAAAGACAGAACAGACCTCTGAGTACATGGAAACGGAGCATTTCGCTACTAATCCGATTCATCACTTCAATTTGTAAACGAGATCTCCAAACTGTCAGCCACGTCTTTGTATTTGCAGGAGAAATTTCCCTCATTTATTCAGAGAGCGTTACTTGTCATTGTCGTTACTGCACAGTAGCCCCTCTGGGCTGACTGAAAAGGTTCACTAAGCATAAAGCGACAGGAGTTCCCACAGAGGTTTCTGTCTTTCTGTTGGAAATGTATAATCAGCTACAGGGCTGGATTACAAATTGGGTTGTTGCTTTTTATTCTCTGGTACCAAATTCAGGAGTTGTTCTATTCAGTATTCTCCTAAGTGCTGTAATACAGAACGGATGCAAAATTTTGAGAGTCAAAAGTCGTGTTGTTAGTCTCTGAGTCTCCGCAGTTAATAACGAAACATTGGGAAACCAATTCTCCTGCTTTATACTTGAAGATTATTCTATAAAGTTTAAATTGCTGCTGTTACTTTCCTGGGGCAGAAAGGAGAACTTTTCTGCCGGAACAGACTTAACTTGTTTGTAGTCTTGGTGGAATTCTGATCGTGTGAGCACCAAGATGTGGTACCACTGAATAAAAATTTCTGCTAGAGTGGGCTACTAACAGTTTTCCTTGGCCACACTGGGCATCACAAAGACTCATAGAAATTGTGAATCTTCAAACAGTGTACTTTAAAAGTAATGCCATCTGCCAAATTGCCTTTTCCCTTTCAAATTATAAACCTGAACGTTGTTTGGTTGGAATCAAATCTTCGTAATAAAAGACAAATTAAGAGAAGGATTGAGTGGTTGAGGAGGAAAGATGAAGAAAACTGACTGTTGTGAGGTCTGAACATCCGACCGTTCAGATCACACTTACACAGTCTCCGATGGTTTGGGACGCACGTGATGCCCATGAGTGAGCCAGTGCTATTCCAGTTTGAAGGGAGAAACTCTGTTTCTGGAGTTACTAACCAGGTGGCTGGTTGTCTAGGTTAAAGTCTGGAAGAAGCCATTTTGGCTTTGAAATAACACGGTTTTTTCGACTTCCAGGAGGAGTTCTGTTACCCAGTGGAATGTCTAGCTCTGACAGTGGAGGAGGTCATGCACATCCGTCAGGTGCTGGTGAAGGCAGAGCTGGAAAAGTACCAGCAATATAAAGATGTCTACACTGCTCTCAAAAAAGGAAAGGTAGGTCTGAGTCCATGGAGGCTCCACAGCTTATTGAGGGAGGCCAGTCACACAAGCCTTCTGTTTACACGCTTGTTTCTTACCCTATATTACAAAAAAAGAAGAGGTAGCCACCACACATCCCCATAAACGTGTAACCCACAGGTCAGCTTTCTTGAACTATGTGCAGAAACATCGAACCATTTTATGGAAATAACTTATTTGTTTGGATCGTCTAAAAAATGCAGTAACATTTGCAATTATCAGAGCATATCTGCATGTGTATGTCTTTAAATGTCATTGGCTGAAGCGATTTCTGTCGCCATGCCTTCTGCGGTATTGCATAGCCTTTCTATTCCAGAAAACAGAATTACAGATAGCACTAGGAAACTACCAGTTTTTCATATGAATCCTTACTGTCAAGTGAAGAGGGAGTGAAAGCCTTCAGAGAAGTCAGGCAACATGTGACCCCAGAAGGAGGTTTAATAAGAGAGAATCTCATTAACTAACATGCTTTTTTCTGTGAACTGCAGATTGGGAGTTGGTATTTACTAACAGAAGCAGTGTCCTTTTCTCCCCATTTTGACTTGTGCTTCTTGTACACTTCAGAAAGTGTATTTTGATTTGACAGCGCATTTTATCTGCAGGACTACCTGCATCTAGTATGCAGATTTAATTTAAAGATTTAATACATCTAAGGAGAAGGAAAAAGAATCTCTGAGTGTCATTCATTAGATTAATGTTGCCTATTGTCATGATATATAAAATTTAGGAATAAGCTTTTATCAAACCTCAGAGTTGAGGTGCTTTAATTAAATTACCCCACTATTAAAGCTGTTCATTCTTATTTCTGACAAAATCTGTCTAACGTCACTTGAGTCTCTGGATCTCAGTGTGTCATCTTTTGTTTAACTGCAAAACTTCATTGTTCAGTGCCTTTCCTTCCTAGAAATGCGCTTAAGCTGTGATCCCTTCCTCCTTTGAATAAACTAGATAGATGGGATTTATTATCCCAGTACAAAGCAGGTTTTCCTCAAATGAGATAGCTGTAATAGCTCTTTCCTGCACCTTCTCTGGTTTTCAGGAATGTAGGATGGGAAGAAGATCATCAAATGTTATCACAGACAAAACTTTGAGTCCTGGAACATGACTCAGAGAGTTAGGAACCATTTCCAGCCAAAATGTATTCGTGGCTGAATTTATGCCCATTTTCTGTTGTATTCACTGGTTGTAACAGTTGCCCTCCTTAGTGCTGTTGTTCTCACTTTCCCATTGTAATTCGTGTAGTAATGATACAATCATCAATGAGGGAGAAGTAAAAATAATTAACTGGCAAGTATTTGATTTAGGTAAAAAAATAAAAGAGTGTTTCTAAATATATGAAGATACAATTCTGGGCCAATCTTTTCAATATAATCTTAGAATTATGGACCCCAGAACTGGATGTAGTTCTGCAACTGAGATCTTGCTTGATAGGTACTGATAGATGAAGTCTCATTACTGTGTGGGATTTTGCCTAACATTGTGGACTCTGTTCTTCTTTTAGCTCTGCTTTTGCTGTCGAACAAGAAGGTTTTCTTTCTTTACCTGGTCTTACACTTGTCAGTTCTGTAAGAGGTAAATATTTAATATCTGTTAATAAACGAGTACTGTTTCAGAGGGAAGAATATTGATGTGTACATTAGAAACCCTCAAATGTTTCTGCTGCATACTGTTGATTGGTTTTAGTTCTGTAACAGTTGATGTTAAAAAAAATGTATGCAAAACCAGTTCTATGCTAAGTGACAGAATTGCTTCCTTGGACTGAAACGCCTAGCTGAAAGTGAAACATTTGTTTGTTCTTTTATGCTCATGCAAGAGTGAGATGGAATTTACTCAGATTTCCCAGGCAACAGTTCCATAATCTCTATTGTTGGAGAAAGCATTCTGAGGCAGTTTACCTTTTGGATTATTTTTGGAGTATTAGTGGGGAAGAAGGGAAAAGGCAAAATGAAAAATTTTAAGTTGAACTGTGAGACAGTAAGTCTAGAGATCTACGAAATCACCAGCTTATTTTCTCACTTACCAAAGGAGGTTTCTTCAGAGAATAAACAACTTCTTCCTTTTCTGTTTTTTAATTTAGCTGTAGTTCTTGTTTAGCATTTCTCCTTGGATTTGGCTTCATGTTCTGATTAAAGTTATTGCACTGAAGAAGCTTTAAAACCAAAAATGTTTGTTTAAGGGGAGGGGGGGGAGGAGGATTCTAATGCCTGAAAATATCTCTTATTCTTGATTTAAATGTATTTTTAGCCCAATGAAATGATTCGTGCTCTTGCTTTCTCACACAGGCCTGTCTGCTCACAGTGTTGCAAAAAAGTAAGTAAATAAACCTGTGGTCGGATCCTCTGTAGAAAGCTGTGATCTTTGTAATGATACTGCATGTTCCTTCTGCTATTTGCAACAGATGCGGTTGCCATCAAAGCCATATTCTACTCTCCCCATCTTCTCACTGGGCCCCTCAACCTTGCAAAGAGGAGAAAGCTTTATGAGGCCGGAGAAACCCTCTACCAGTCACCACCATTCACTGCGGAGCATGTCCAGGTGAGAAACAACCCTGGCTCACGTGTGCCTATTGCAAAGCGTTCCTCAGTGTTTCGTGTCGAGTTACCAGTCATTGAGAAGGTGCTGTCTACCTGTTTTTTAGTTGTCGATGTTCTCACAGTAACTTTTCTGGAGCCTGAAAATCCAGATCTCTTCCACTTATTTCTTTGATTAACAGGAACAGCAATGCTAACACTATGTCTTAAACGTTTTTCACATTATAGGGAAAAAATAACTTGAGTCTGGGACGACTATTTCACTCACTGGATGGGAGTTCAACAATGGCTTGCACAAATTAGATTTTTTCCCCCTTAATTTTTCTAATTCTACTTTTCACTATTTTTTTTTCACTTTGATACTATCAGCTTATCTAATGGTTTTATATCTTTATATCTTTGACGGTTGTCGAATTTAATCCAAGAAATAAAATATGACAGAAATGTTCCTTTTTGAGGGGATCTACAGTATAAACCCTGGACATGAATCACTAGTGGTATGATGCTGTGTCAAATTAGCCAAAGATATCATCTATTTATAGTTATTGGTAAGGTTGGTTTTGCCAAGGTCAGTGTCAAGGTCAGCTCATTTAGCAACCCTTACAGTCTTCCCAAACCAGGCAGAAGCTGTCCTCTCTGATGTTTGGTGTCCCGGTGTCAGTTTCTGGGCAGGAGAGAGTCAAGTTTAAATCAAGATCATTCTAATGTGCTGTTTCCTGAAGGCATCCCGTGGGCCCACTGCCGTGCTGCTAAATTGTGTGACAGGTCCTGCCCTTTTGCCTTTCAGGTTGACCTCAAGGTCCAAATCTGTGGACAAGTCACATGAAGAGTTTCCCAAAGAATTGATGGAGGACTGGAGCACGATGGAGGTGTGCGTGGACTGCAAGAAGTTTATCTCAGAAATCATCAATTCAAGCCGGCGCAGCTTGTCTCTGGCCAACAAGCGAGCCAGGTTAAAAAGGAAAACACAGTCCTTCTACATGTCATCGCCGGGAACCTCTGAGTACTGCCCCTCTGAAAGAACTATCAATGAGATCTGAGCCTTGTGCCTTTTTCTTTGCTTTTGTCTTCATGAGATCATCATCCATGAGCAAGGTCACTGAAACTGGATTATCATTCCGTTGCTTTGTTTCACTTGACTGGCTTGAATTTGCGTTAGATCGCAGGATTTCCTACTCCAACGGTTCCCAGAGACACGGAACGCTGTGTTTAGATCTGTGCAGGATGATACGCAACGGGTCAGCCGCTTGCACTGGAAGAAAATCAATAGTTTGAAATTTTTGCCTCTTTTGTACGTGTGCGTTGAAACTAGAAAGCCTTTTCTTGCTTTCAATCTTTTTTTAACCATGCTTCGAATCATTTTTCAGGAGATGAGCTGACAACATGATGTTTAATGGAGAACCAAATCTAACAAAAGTGTCAGTGTTAGCACAGCAGCAAACAGTAAGTCATATTGGCAGCTTTACCACCCCAGTAATGCTCATGTCCTAGCTGAAAGAGGGAAGGGTTGCATCGCGTGCCAGACACCGAGTGCGAGTGACTGTGGCCAAAACCATCTTTGTTTGAACTGTTTTCAGTTGCTCTGAGGTCAGGGTTCAGCACAAGACTCTACGGTGTCTGTGTTCTAGGGCAAAAGACGCGACAAAGCTCTTCACCCACGAGGTTGGCCGTTCCCCGGAGCTGCTGTACTTTTTAAGCCTTAGTGTCTCCTGAGCAGGTTCTGGTAGTTTACTTTCTATCCTGAATGTACGATGATGACCACTAGTAGCAGTGAATTTTAGTAGTAGACAGAGCTGTACGGTTTATGGGGAGGATGGGAAATAAGGGAGGCTTCTAATTTTAACAATACCTGTAAAGCTGTTCTTGTGGTTACTCAGAGAAAGTGGTGGGAAAGGTGTACATTTGTATTATAGTGGAGCACACAAATACTGCTATAGTTAAGTCTGACAGCATATCCACTGATAACCTCATTTTTTCTGGGGTTTATAACTTGGCTGTAAAAATTCATTTTGTGCTGAAATTTGGGACAGTGCTGTCTCAGATTGGGAGCAATCTGTTTGGGGGTTTTTTTTCTTTAATCTTTTTTTAATTCTTTTTCCCTTTTTAATTCACTCATGAAAGAGTGCTAGACTAGTTGTTTGGAAGTTCCAACAATGTTGCAATGTTAATTGACATCTCATGCTTTTTTGCACTTTTTTTCTATATTAAAAACTTCTTTTTTTTAAATTCAAGCACAGCCAGAGTTTAGTCAATAATTTGGGGCCAGAGATAATTTTGATATTTAAAAACAATCTAACGTAGCCAAGTTATTAATACTTGAAAATCAACTACTGTAACTTTTTCATAAATTTTTTAATACCCTGAGGCATATTTAATATCTATATAGCAGTGTATTATAGAATGACATAGCAGAAAAGTTTCAGATCTATTTATTAACATTTCTATACTGCGGCTTAATGAGAGATACCTCAGAACTGCTCCAAAGTAGCTGGGACTGGATTTCCATAACATGATTTTAAAGAGGTATTAATCAAAACAGATTCTCCTGTCCAAATCTCCTGTGCTGAAAAGCCCAAGAGGAGGCAGGATGCCAGGGCTGTGAGGCACCAGGGGCAGTGGCTCCCATGTGGTACTGGGGCCCCAGTCCTGCTGTGGGCTGCCCCCTCTGCCCAGGGGAACAAGGCTTTTCCCCTTCCAGGTGCATTTGCATGTTACGTTGCAGCCTTTGGAGCAATCACTCATAGTCTATCTTTTAAGTTGATTTGAAAAACACATGCAAAAGTTTCCTTAAACCTTCCAGGGGACTCATCCATCCTTATTTTAATTTAAATGCCCTCTTGGAAAATGAGAATTTATGCATATGCAGGGCTTGCTGAAATAATGCTTTTCATTTTTTTCTGAATCAATGCAAACAGGAAAAGCAGGGCTCAAGGCTAACTCTCCCTCATAGCTGTCCCGTGCGAGGTCGGCTGCTGTGGCCCTCTCCTTGGGGTACCTCTGGCAAAGTGTCCTGCTTGTTAACGCACCGGGAGGACTGGCATGGGATAAGGGGACAGGACTGCAGGAGGTGAGCAGCACAGACAGGCGGATTTGGAAGGCCTGCTGCTGCCTGATCTCAGTCACATCAGCACTTTTTCTTGTTTCTGTGCCAAAACCAGGCTGTGTGTTTGCTGCACAGGGTGTCAGGAAAACTAGACTGAAGGCAATGCATGAAATTTCACTTTGCATCTCCCCTGCTGTTGTTCGTACCATTTTCTCCTGGAAGTGCCCCAGCCACACAGTACAGTTGCTCAGTCCTCTGCTCACAGTCCTCTTCCTGACATCCTTAAGCCACCGAGGTGCAGAGCATCCAGCACATTTATTTTTCTGTTTGAGAGGGGTTTAGGACGTTGCAGAGCAGGCAGGATCAAGGACTAAGGAAATCCTAACTCTGCAAAGGGAACCAAGTCCCTTGTGACATGCCTGTGGCCCGCTCCACCCTGGCAGTGTCTGGGGCGGCTCTGGGGAACCAGCAGAGCTTTGCCATCCAGCCTTTGCCCTCCCGGGATGCCCCGCAGCCCTTGGCTGGGGCCGGGCTCTGCTGTGCCGGGCAGGGCACAAAACCAAACGACAGTGCGGTGTTTGTACAAGCTGCTCCACGCTGCTGACACAGAGCAGCCATGGGGCAGGGCCTGGATAAACCTCCCTCTTTTCCTGGAAAAACCCCTC
>NW_009698312.1:90189-93260 GCF_000703405.1 Apaloderma vittatum
AACGTGCTGCAGAGGGCTGGGCCTCTCCCCTTCCCTCCCATCCCTTCTTCTCTGGCACAGTTTCTCTGCGTTATCCCCTTATCCCGGCATTTCATTCCGCAGAAGAAAAAGCAGCGGAGCGGGTTGGATCGTCACGCAAAGTCTGAAGGAGCTCAGCCCAGCTCACTGGTTGCCGGGCTCGCTGCAGAGCGGGCTATTTTTAGCTTCCCTTCTCGCTGCTTGCGCTAGCATCCCAAATCCACCGCAGCCATTTGCCTGCAGGCCCCGCGGTGCTGCCCAGCGTGTCCTACTTACGGACTGAACTTCCCATTAGCGTCAGAGGATGAAATCAGAAGCTTGTAAATAAGTGTAATATATTTATTCATGTTTAGGAAGTCTCCATCGACCATGCAATGGGAATTGAGTTTCCTGTGATGTCTGAAAAAGGAAATGAGTCTTATTTATATGTGTGTTGGCTATTACCTTAGTAGAGTTAACATTTTCAGCCCCCTGATGCAGTTTGCACTCCATAGGCATTTTAGGGTGAGTTACTGCTGAAAAGAGCGCAGGATTAGCACAGTAAGCTCCCTTCTGTGAGTTTTTAAAATATTTTGATTTTTTTTTAGCTTTATTAATATGCCCGACATTTGTTTAAATATGTCATAGGAGACCTAAGGAGCTACAAAAGCCACTGGCAGCATCGGTCTTGCTGTTTTCTATGTGAACCTCGTTGTGGAGGATTCAAAAGCAGCTCTGCCTCCCGGCAGCAATGAAGGAAGGGAGCAGGTCGTTGGTGCAGTTCTCAAACCTGACCTTTGAAAATGTTCATGGTGACAGTAGTGCTTTGGGGGGTGGTTGTTTTTTTCCCTTTCCCCATTACTTCTTTTATACAGGAAGGGGTGTTACCGCGTGAAAATAAAATGCCTTTCCGTTATAGCCCTTGTCTGTGTTAATTATTCATGTAGAAGCTGATTTCAAGGTTCTCTTTTTAATTTTTCTTTTTTCCCCATGCCTTTATAATTCTGTAAGATCAGCCAGACATTTCTTTTGGCAAAGAATTGTTAATGGAAATGACTAACAGCTGAACACCGGCTGGGCTGCATGAAGGGACGGAGACATGTCCAACTACTCTTAGAATAGCAATAAAACTGCTTGTGTAACCCCAGTGCTGTGATTAGCTCTAGTCACCATTTCCAGCCAACTCCCTCTGTTACCAACACGTTGCTGCTTCCAACCCTGATGGTCCGTAGCTGAGGCGCGCTTGTCCTGCATGTCGTACAGGCGCTGAGAAATCTGTCCCTCATCTTTGGGAGAGGAGTGCTGGCAGTCTTTCGGAGCGGTTTTTAATTGATTGGTTTTAGTTTTTAAGCCAGAACTGGAGAGAACATTTTTATCACAACAATTATGTTGTTCTCTATCAAGCTCCCCTTTTTCCCCAGGCAAGTTCAGCATCAGCTTCCATGGTTAGTTACTGGCTGCATGCTCTCTCTATAGGTTAAAACTAATTTAGAAGCTCCAGCTTTAGACTCCTGATTGCTGCCTTCGTGTTTTACCTCATCCAGCAGCTCTGTACATCTTTTAGGAATGTTTCTTCTGAGCTCAGTCTCATCTGTAAAACAGTGACAGCACCCAGGCATGAGGGAAAGGTGCTGCAACTGTACGCTCTGGTGCTACAGCATATGGATTATATTAATGTTATAACAAGATTTTATCGTATTTCCATGTTGGTAACTTAGAGCTGCTCTGGTTTATTTCTTCTTCTTTCATATGTATCTTAAGGTCAATCTGAGAATGTTTATGAATATTGATTTCAGCTATAAAGATCTGTTTTGTTGTTTCTGTCTGATTTTTTTACTACTGTGTTTCAGATTTTTTTGGTATTTGAAATTACCAGTCACCAAAATTTCCTTGTAGGAAAACAACCACAGAGGAGCATTAGCTCAGTCTGATGTGACACACAGAGACACAGAACCCATTTCCTGGCCTAAATTCATGAACGTTGTCCTCACGGCAGCTCAGCCGAGTCCAGCACTGCACCGGAGCTGCTGCTGCCAGCAACGCTGTGCAAGGGGTGAGTGCAGAGCGGCACCCACAGGCTCCTGCAGCCCAGAGCAGGGGGAGCCCACGGTCCTTACTGCCTTCTGGGCTTGACTTTGAGAAATCCTGGAGCTGCTCTTGTTGATCAGTTGACCTGGCACAAGCTGAGAGCTTTTCTGTGCGCCAGGGCCCCCATCTGCAAAACCAGGGAGTACAAAGTAGCTACAGCTGTTGAAATAATTTTGAGAGCTACTGATAAAGAGAGCTCAGTGTCAGAGTTAATGGGATCCTGCACTGCAAGTTCCCATCAGCTTTTGGTACTTGAAAGCAATTGGCACCACTTCCAGGTGCACTGAATTCCAGATAGTTGAAATTTTACAACACTTCAACAAAGCAAAGATTGTCAATTAATTTTAAAGTGGGAGTCTGCACCTCAGGGCATAATCAGGAGATGAAGCTAAATAGTACCAAACAAGAGACAGCAAATTTTAAAGTGCAGTTGCTTATTTATTTGCAGTAAACTGCAATTCAGTAACTTTCTCATTTCCTCTCTGGTGGGGCAGTTTTACAGTGGCAGTGCATGGCTGAACCGAGTGTGGGGCACACAGGTAGCCTGGCCTCAGTATCCTGAAATGACAACAGAAGCCACTACAGTCTGCAGAGCTCATTAAGACAGCTTTTGTAAGAACAGTTCTAGAGGAAAGCATTTGGAATAGACCTTGCTGTAGCTAATTAAGAAAAACAAGAAAAACACCACAAAACAGAATAAAAACATTTTTAAGCAGATAGGCTTTTGAGGTGCCAGGCTACTTGATGTAGAGTCATGTCTGGAAAAGACCAGTTAGGTTATTAAAACATTTGGATTAAAAAAAAACAACAAAACACCTCTGCAAGTGAAAAAAGGTGAGCATCCAGTATGAAAAAAAATACGTTCTTGGTGCCTCCCACGCAACTGTAGCATTTACATTAATCTTTAGGTCCCCCCTGCATTTCTCTAACCAGTCTTGTCAGTGCTGAGCAGCAGGAGACAACAATGAATGCTCTGCCTTCAGCAG
>NW_009698312.1:93291-108395 GCF_000703405.1 Apaloderma vittatum
CTGTAGACGTGGGATTGTTAAATTGGGATTCAGGGGCTGCTAAATCTAGAATTAATGGACATAAGCATGAGTTGATGCAACTTCTACAGAAATTTGCCTTCCAAAATCTGATGAAAATAAGCACCAGTGAAGCTGATGCAGTTATATAGGCCTCAGATTATAGGACAGGTGGAGGCCAAGGCCCAGCCTGGTTTAGGCATTTCAGATGGGCATGTTTCCATGGAAGGGGCTGCATTACCTGTGGGTTAGAAAGCAACACCAAAATACAGTGAGGAGCATATTGCAGTTGTACTTCTGTTAAGGCTGGTTTCCCCCTCCTCTACCCCCTTCTTTAATAAAGGAACAAAAGAAAATCCCAAACAGGAGATGCACTTTTTGGACATTAATGGGCCCAAAGCACAAATCCTTTCCCATTGAACTTCTGCTTCTTGTGCTGTCACTGCGCGCATGTACCGTCTGTGCGGCTTCAGGTACACCCGGGGCATCAGCTCTAACAGAGAGAGGCGATAGAATTGTTTTCTGCTTGTTCTCATGTTATGTGGTACTGAAATGCAATTTCTTGTTTCTGCATTACTAATTAAAAGATCTTTAAAATGGCACTGCATTGCTCTTGCTTTCTTGAGGTGACTGTAAAGCTGGCGAGCATCACTTCTTACACAGCACAGCTGCTAAGGCTCTGTGCCACGTTTGTTTCGTCAGGTAGAGCCCTGAGCAGTAGCTGCTGCAGGTTGTAGCTTAGAAACAAAATTGTAACAAGAGTAAGAAGAGGAAGTATTGTACCAACAGGGCCCCAAATTAAGAGCCCTTACTGATGATTTTACTTGCAGGTGCTTTCCAGTAAAAAAATGAGAATCATACCTCAGTCACCTCAGCTGGGAGAAAACTAAGGACAGGACTTGTGTTTCACAAGAACGCCTTTTCACCGAACAAATTCATAGTGAAAGCCTGACCTGGTTCCTGGAGCTGCAATTAACAGGCAGGCCCCTAACCTGCATGATTCTGAGTGGTGGCAAGTCCTGATGATGGGAATAAGAAAATAATTTATTAGATAACTAAGGTTTTATTTACAAGTCATGGCTAATCTTTTGAGATATTTCCCTCCTGTTTTACTGCAAAATGAAGCAGCTCCAGACCCAAATGGAGCTCCCTGTTTGGGCACAGAGGATCCCTGCAGTGCTTTTGACCAGTACAACACATGGCTTACAGGGAGCTCCAGGGAGCCTCGTACTGGGTCCTGCTGCTTACCCAGCACAGGATAATGCAGATAATTTTTCTGCAGCCTTCTCTGAAAACCAACAGTAGTTACACTCAGAAGTATTTGTTGGTTTTTTTAACTGAAGATGCAATTTATTTAGGATAGCACCATAGTGTACATAGACACTTTACATACAGAGTCCTGCCCTTCAGAGCTTACAGTCTAGAAATATACAATAGGAAAGGTGTTCCGCGCTGCTCCACCTGAAGATTTAAATGAAAAGTGTCACATAGAGGAATGTTATTGGTCACCCTAGTGCTACTAAGGACTGACTATTCTCCCAACAGCTATGACCCTTCCCTCCATGAGGTCAGCAGCTATGATGGAGGAAAAGAAGTATGGGGGAGCATGGAGTACTCGCAGGGCAAGTCAGGAGAAAAAGGAAAAAAACAACTCTACATAAAACTGATTACACACATGGCCATTTGATTACACTGTTGTAAGTTAATGCCTTTTGTTGCTAACATGAGCCTATCTGCACTAGCTCAAAAACCCGACATCAACCAGAAACCAGCGTTTACCTCAGGTTTGGTACCTTCAAAATCTTAAAATCCTTCATGAGCTAACATGCCCAGTTTGCCATGCTCTGGGAACCACTGCTGCTGCCTCCCCTCACTGTTTCCCCCACAGTCAGGAACCAGCTGTCCCCAGCATCAGCCCTCCACAGCAGGCATGTGCGATGCAGCTGTAGCTACTGCGCAGGGTGAGCAGCCACACTGCCAGCCCATCAGGAGACCTGATATGCTGGCACTAAGTTCTTAAAACCACCTCCCTATACACACACACATACACACCCCCCCTCCCTACCTGCCCCTCTCCTTTCCCTTGAATTGCAACCTAACAACTCAGAAACACTGTCCTGGAAGCCTCCGCATCTTGAACAACAGTAAACAATTTCCCTCCCCCAACACACATAACTCTATTTTGATTTCTATTTTCAGCTCTCAAAGTGCAGAATTCTTACTCCAACTCACAGTTGCTACTCATTAATCAGCATGATTACAAGTGCTAGGCTTTCTTCTGCTTGGTGCTTCAAGATCCTTCGAAGTTAATGAGTATTACATTAACACCAGTTCTCCTTTACATACTTCTTTTCTCCCACGTACCGGGCTGTTTCTGCACCAATCCAAAAAGCTACACCCACCCTCCCCTGCTCCTGCAAGCAGCCTAGGACTTTCCCTCACATGCAGCTTTCTGTCTTTGACAGACACCTCACTCAATGCACATGACAAAAAACTGGCTTTGGAAAGATTTGTAGCCATTTCCAGTAACTAAAGAAAAGATGTGGGAGTGTGCCTAGGGAAGGACCAAGATAAGCAGTTCCACAGGCAGGGGTTTTTTGGTTGTGGTTTGTTTTTTTTTTTGCCTCAAGAGTCAACTCAGAGTGTAAGTGACAGAACTGGGAAATAGAGTGCTTCAAAACCAGCACTATGCATAGCAGGGCTGACCATACAGCTGCAGATCCCATCAGATCCCATGGTGAAGAGTCACATGGTCAAGGGGGAAGAAGGGTGGGAGCCCCAGACGCAAAGGAGATGGATAGAAAAGCAGAAAAGTGAAAATGTCCAGGAAAGCTTATGGGAAATGAAGACTCACTACAGCTGCTAAATACTGGAGCCTGCCTCGTCCCAGTGTGACCACTGCCTGCAAGGTCCTTTGTACACACTGGCCCAATGAGCATCCACGGGAAGATCAGTAAGCCCAGAGGGGCAGGAGTGTCCCCTACCCAAAGACAAGGTGAGAAGCAGCAGCATTGCCCAGCAGCGAGAGGCAGTGGAGTGATGGAACTGGCCTCAGAGAAATCAGGTTTTTTCCTACCCAAAGCTTCCCCACTCCCCTTTAGCCTACAGAAAAGCAGAGGAGGACTGAGCACAAGCAGGCAAGGTGCTGATTCATGGCAAGTGGAGCAGCAGACACCTTTGAAACCCAAGCATCTAGCCATATAGTTCCCAAGTAGCATGAGATATGGAGCAGAAGCAGCCAAAAACAGTGGTGAATTAAACAGAAAGGTGATGCTGCAACACAAGCAGATAAGGATTTTTTGTGTGTGTGTGGAAGAAGGAAACAAAGTGTGAAGAAAGTAATCCAGAAAACTGATGCACAACTGGTACCAACCCCTAAGGTGTGGCAGAGGAGTTTGGGCCTAGGCAGAATATAGGAGCCTGTAGTGACTTTCTTGGAACACCAACTAGTGCTGGGAGGTGCTATACACAAGCCAGTCAGCTGTAGGACAACGCTAACAATTCTTTCAAATCTGATGCAAGAAGTGGCTTTAGACAATTCTTCTTCCAAGCTGTAGCAATATATAAACCTCTCCAAAGACCCTCCTATACCCCCCACCCAATGGTTATGTTTTCATCATCTCCAGTAGGCAGGTATGGAAATGCTGTAGTACAAGTTCACACACACACACTTACTCATCTTTTCCTTCCGTTTGCAGAGCTTTGCTTTAGTTGCACTCCCCTTCCTAGCAGAACCCCATCAGGAGCTAGGATGTCATCTGTCCTCAGCCAGAAAGTGGCATCACTCCTCAGAGAAGCACAACTGACCTGCACCAAAGCCATCCAGTGTATCTTCCAGAAAGGAGTTGGTAGCAGCCTTTAATTTTCTGTTCCAAAATAAGAAGGGCTTTAGATCCATATAAAAACAGCAATGTAAATATTAACTACTCATGTAATTGCTTTCAACTAATATATATATATTATTTTTTAATTAAGTTTATTCATTAGGGTCATGTAATTTAATGAAACTATAGGTACACCCAAATTAATGTTCACTTTCAAACTAACAATGAAACACTGAAATGTCCCTTAAGCTACAGACGCTTCAAAATTACCAGATCAAAACAGTGACCAACATTTTCTAGTTTTTTTAGAAGTTACTCATGCTCTTTAACAGCTTCCTAAACACCTTCTTGCCACATGACTGAGTAAACATCCTTGCAACACTTATTTCACTTTGTGTACACACCAAAAAAATGTTAAAATGCCCTAACAGAAGACTGTCTAAGAAATGTATACTACACCTGAACCAGATATGAAAGCTTTGTCAATGTCAGACAAGGATAGGACTGTTACCCATATATATTTATGCACTTTTTAAAGGAAGCAACTTCTGCAGTTACTGGAGTATTTTTCCAGATAATGAGAAGCATTTAAAATGACCCTAAAAACATTTTGTACCAACGTGGAAAAGTGTTGAAAAAAATGCAGTTACACTGGCAGTCAGCAGTTAGTAGAAAGCACTCAAAAAGGAGAGTCCATTTGTTTTTCGTGTACTCTTGTTTTCTCCATTCACAGCTTGAGAAGTTCATGTTCATGAAACCTTATCATCTGGATTTCAAATTTCCTGCTTATTTCTCTTTCCAACTCTTCTGGTTATTGCATTAGTCTCTCTCTCTCAGTTAAGACATGATACGAAGAGCAAGGACCAGTTGAACAGCACAGTCTCTTCATTCAAGTAGCCTACAAGTACCCTTCTTAGAGATAAATAAGAGAAGTATTTTCCAGCACCTTCCAGGAATTACTACTCCTCTGCTCAGAGGGAGGGGAGGAACTAGGGCAAGTTAATAAATATGAAAATAAATTATACCCTTCTCCCCACCAAGAAAACTGTTTTAGGCTATTAACATCAATAGAAACTTTATCTTTGTGTGAATACAAACATCTAGGAGGTAAAGTATCTGCGCCATGTTCAGACAGCACATTTAAACAATATAAGAAAATTTAGTACCACACAAATCTCAGCTTTTCAGGACAATCCTCTAGATAGGTATCTAATTCTACAGATTACCAAACAAACAAAACTCAGTGCTCTAGTACTTATCAGCCCTTCACAGAACAAATGTTCATATGGAAAACTCTTAATACCACATATGCATTCTTTTCAAGTTTGAGTACGAAAAACCAAGACGGTATAAATGTAACATAGTCTCTATCTTTGTTATAAAAGGCACATTTAGGCAGTTTTAAATGTGCTAAATGTTTTGTTTCCAGTGTTAAAAATAAATTGTTTAAACGAAAAGAGTATCTGCAGGAGGTCAACTTAATATTCAGTAGGGAACGGGAGCTGCTGTAGAGATGACGGATGAGGTTACTTTTCCACTGATCCAAAATTCTTATAAAAACACAAAACCTCTGCAGATCAGCCTTAGGATAGAGAGCTGTAAAGCAGTCTGCAGAATAAAACTTCTCTGCCAGTTACTTGTTATTTTTGGTATTATTTTTCTGTTGATGCTGCTGCCATGGCTGGTTTCATGCCCTCGTGCGTTGACTTCAGGTCCTCCAATTCTGTGTTTAGTTTGCTGATCACCCACTCCAGGGCATCTCGACCCTGCCAGAAAAATACTGGAATTTAGGACCAGAACAGATACACCACCACTGCTTACATTTCTATAGTTTTTCCTCTGTCAGACATGAGGCTTTTTTAAAAATTAATTTAATGTCCTGCGTAATTTGACACCGGATTATACCAATAATTTCTTAGCATCTTCTTATGTAACCTTCACTGCAAAGGCATTTGCTTAACCCATAAGCAAGAAACAAATGCAATATTAGTGTGAGCTCCCAGTAGCACCCTTAGGCAAAAAGCCTAATTCAGCACTTAAGTTCCCTTATGTACAAGTACTGCTGCTTTAACCAGTTGCTGCTCCCACCACCCAAAGAGTATCAGCAAATTTATGGCAAAGTCTAGATAACATCCTCAGATTCATTAACCAAGTCATATGGACAGTTTTTGAGGAGATCCAAGACAAAGAAATAGTCTTCCAAACGCTCTCAGAAATAGCAACTAATTGATTTGATATCTAGCAAGAGTTCAGAGATGGACTTGTATTGGATTCTATATTCATGCACAGCAAATTTTCAGCGTATAAAACAGCCTAACTGAGAGACCACAGCCACATATTTTATATCAAGGTACGGTCTTTCTTTAGTCATTTTTCAGATCCGGAGTGCCTCAAAGCCAGGCACTGACAGCCAATGCTTTAGTAAGAGCTGGGGAATCCAGGAAAACAAGCATGACAGAAACCTTTTACCTTAGGAAGACTCTATAGCGTCTGCATCCCAATGCTACAGGAAGAGCATGCGTCAAGCCATACAGGAAGGCCAAGAAAATAAAGAGAAGCACTTTAACTACACAAAATTTTGGAGCTCCACAATCTCAGAATGACAGCTTTCACCAAAACAAGCACATGGGACCAGACCAGGAAATTATCTGGCTTTTTTTCCCTTAAAGAGAAGCCAAGAGATGTTTACCTCTATTACCCTACCAAGACTAAGAAGTACAAACAGTGAAGAGCAGTAACTGGGAGACACATGGCTCTGGCCAAGTCTGTAGGAGCTCTGGAGATAAAGGATCTGGGCCTAAAAAATCCTAAGTCTTCAGGAGGGCCAATGACAGAGTTCAAGTGCTCTGCAGAGATTGAAGGAAAAGGGAGGAACAGCCTGACACACACAGTTGTTCCGAATTCTGATGCACTACTTTAGTTGCATGCATTATAGGTGAGAAAGTGAACAAAAACCTCTTAAAGTGTCCAGAACTTGCTGTTGTCCTTCATAAGCCACTAAGCATAAACAATAATCTGCATAAACAGCTTAGAAAACCTCAAAAAACAAGAAGAAAAAGGAAACTAAATCCACAAATACTCTTGAAGAATTTTTTTTTAAGATTAGAAACATTACTCTGTAACAATATTAAAAGCTCGGCCCCAGGCTGCAAAGTGTAACCTATGAAAAGAAGTAAAAGTTTTACTACAAATAACAACATACTTATCTCAAGATCCTCACAAAGTTCAGTGAAAGGCTGACTCTGTTTCTCTTGAAGTTTTTCATACTACAGAGACTCACAGAACAAACACTAATTGCTACATCTGCGCTGGCAGGCAGTCCTTAACCTGAGAAAAACTACCAATGTATCACAACAAAGTATTCAACTCCTGGCCATGGCTCAGGATAGGGGATTCGGCCCTATCCGACATTACCTCAAGAACTAGTATCTTTAAATTCATTTAGTTCAACATATGCATTTAAAAGACACTGAAAATAATCAAGAAGCCATGATCAAAACTGTCCACTTTAAGTATGGGTTGCTGAAAAAAGCCTGTAGAAGAATATGAGCTAACTTCCGAGTTCCTTCCACCTGATCACCAAATCCACCACACTTCAGCAGGTGATAACTTCTGCCATCTCTATGTCCTGTGCCAGACCTGGGAACACCACCAAAGCAGGGATAAAACCACCCAGGCAGGAGTAGGCTACTGCCTAGCAACAAGTTGTACCTAGCGGTGAATTAGCCAGTGGAGTGCTCCATAAGGAACAAAGTGGGGGGAGAGGGGGGGGAATCATCTTTCAGTAAGCACGCATTTGGATATTTAAAAGTCAGGTTAGAATGTCCTCGCTTAGGTGACACAGGCACTGAGAACTAAGCAAGACAGCAACAGCTCAGATGTCTAATCTCACAAAGAAGACTTGTCCGAAAGTCAAACAGTTTTAATGTGGAAAAAGCTCAGTAGAAAAATACTGATATTCTTTACAGGCCCTGACTACAAAACAACCAAGTCACAGTGGCATATTTGCTGACAAGAGAAAATAAAATTTAAAAAATCCATGACATTCAACTGGAGCACCAAAATATTTCCTTCAGCTTTTAAGACTATGTAGTTCTGCACATTTCCTTAGATTTGCACATGCTATATGATGTAATTTGCAGCTAAGAATAAACTGCTGATATTGACAAGAAGATTTCAGGAATATTCTGCATAGGAAATTAAGTTACAAATCTTAACAAGATGCAAAGCCTCCAAGTACTGTGGAACTACCAGTTACCAAAAAAAATCTGACAGAGGATTGATCTATAAAGTTTCATACTGTACAACAAATTCTGTAGTAAGTCATTCAGCAAGCACATTCATTACCAAGCATGCATATTATATTAATCTTGGTTGCATATGTTAGCAGTACAATGTGTTTGGCAGACCAAATGCTGCGTAGGAAGATTTGTTGGTAGAGCTTAAGTGACTGATAAATGCTGAGCCTTTGTAGTTGATGTTTTCCAGGAAAACAGCCATAAAAGCTTAGTGGAATGAGAACATAAAAGCAAACACTCATGGCATACACTGATCCCCAAGAAAGCAGTGTAAAACAATCCGACATTCTTAAGTAGGAGAAGCAGCGCAATGGATCTTTTCTTTTTTTAAAGAATCTTGTAAGTTGAAGCATAAGCCAATACAGGAATGACAGAGACAGGCTACACTGACTAGTGGAAGGAAAACTGTCTGCAGAGGCAAGTACACTCAGTTCTCTCAACCATGAAGTCAGATTTTGTCATAGTCACATTGTTTAAAGGACACGTCAGTACCAAAATGAATTTAACTATCGAGACCAATATAAAACACAAACGGTCTGGCATTCTGACAGCTTCAAGCTTTGTGCAGATTTTCACAGAAGTTCACAGAAGGGCAACAATATTGCTCAGGCATAAGAAAAGCAAATAAAATTTCACTATGCAAAAGATTACCCCTGTTAGACGATCTGTTTTAAGAAATAAATTTTATATCCTAAGAATACAATTTCATTTCATTCTTATGATGCCAATTCCAGCCACTAACCAATTTGTTTCATTTCTCTGGGTACGAGTTTTACGGACTGAAATCACAGTAACTAGGACCAGACCAAACACTCAGTGGAGGGGCTCATTCACATGCCTAGTCATCTACAGTCATCGTTCCACTGCCAAACCAGAAGCAACACTGGGTGCGCAAGACATGGCTGCAGCAAGCTGGCTGTCCAGTGGCGTAAGCATGGCTTAATTGATCCAGTCGAGGTCTGACCTACCCTTGCTCTGCACATCTGCAGTGTAATGAACATGTTTGCCATTCCCCTACGCAATGTATATAGAACATACATGCAAGTTACTTTGTGAAATTCACATGACAACAGTCCATGCACTTATTTGCTAGAAAGCTGAAATGCTGTACCAAGAAGAAGAATGCTGGCATTACCACTAGTTAGTACAAACTGTAGATGTGGAGAACTGCTAGCTTAGAGTGCTTTCAGAATTTTGAATTATCCACTCAATAGCATCCCACCCCTGGAGTAACAGAAAAGATTCACAACATATGGCAAATGATATTTCCGTCATCATTAAAAATAATAATGCATCATCTGCCACTTCCACCTTGGAGCAAAATCTCAATACTTACTTCCTATTTCTTCAGAACAACAAAACATTTTTCAGCAGCTTTCACAGGGTTTTAAGATGGGTGCTAAGAACCCGGAGGTACAGTACAGCATGAGAAAAGCTAGTAATAGCAGAGTAGGTTACTGTGTAGCTAAGAAATGGCTGGTAACAGCAAGTACATATTCCAGTCAAGTTCAACATCTCTAATGAGACTCTTCAGTGAAACACGCAGGACAAGGAAGTGGGTTTGATTTGCAAGAAGCTTGTGAGCCAGTATGTTCATTGAAAAAGGCAGAACAAAGGAACAATCTTTAAAAGAAATTGAGCTCTCACACAGGCAACACCTGAACAGGCACCAGGAAATATTTACACTCTAACATGCAGATGTGACAGACGCCACAAGAGGAATTCAGCCAGCACTTTTAAGAGTGCCTAGCTGATCTGGCTATTCCAACTAGGTAGTGCTTTGCTACCTCCGAGTCTGAAGTTTGGCTGTGAGTCAGGGTTTGGACTTCTCTTTCAAGAATATGCCCCACACAGACTTTTAAATGGAAACTGTATCAGAATAGAATTGTAATTTATCTGAAACACATTCTATATATGACTTTCAAACAAGCATAGAGAGCACTCGGCTAGTTACAGTTACTCTTCAGCATCTAGAAATTACCCACCACTCGTTCGTCATCCCCTGATTTCAACCTGTTTTCCTCTCATTTCTGGAGAAGCACACAGAAGGGAGGAAAAGGAGGCTTTCTCCTCTCAATCTAGTTGGTCAATACCTCCCTTTGAGTTGGCTTACACCGCCTTGGTCAAGCAACATCTCTCGTGAGGACAAAGGGCTGGCCAAAGCACAGGCTTTCTGGCATACTAGGAGTGACCTGGGCCAGATTCTCACCGTGCTGAACCTATCCAGCAATGCGGAGCAACAAATTCAAATTTTAGGTGCGCTTGTCCTGCTGTTAGGCAGCGATGCCTACGCTCCTTTAGCAATCCCATTTCTTTCCCACCTTCCCCAAAGAAGGATAGGACAAAGTCCCCAAGAACAAGCACTGCCTGTGCAGAAGTACAGCTCCATGGCTGCAAGCCGAGTAGAAAAAGCAAGCACAAGATAGAGGAGTTGGTGTAGTGTTACCTACAAAAGCCATCATGGTTTCACCTCTTCAGAGAATACGCCTCAGCTTACACTACCTTACTTTCAGCCAAAGGCAAGGAGACAGCTCAATAATGGATAGGAATTGGAACAGCTAACACAGCAGCATAGAAAATATGCTAGCATTAACTGCCAAATTCAGATTACACAGGCTGAAAAAGAAGTTATATTCACTACTAGCACTAACTCCTGGAAACAGGAGGTTACTGTTTAAAAAGGTGCTTCGGAAAAAAAACAAACACAAAAGCCAACTAATACTATGTGTATGCTGTGTGTAATTGTAGCATACACATAGAGGTTGGTTTGTTCTGATGTGCAATTCTAACTGAAAAAACATAGATTTGGAAATTATATTCCAGTTGTTGAGGTCCTACCAAAAAAACACCAACAAACCACAGTTTAGAGAAAACAAATGAAGTATTCAGCACACATGATTGACAACTACTGTTTCAACAAAACAAAAGGAGGGTGGGGGGAGAGGACGAAAAAACAAAACAAAGATGTACCTTTCTGGCATTAGAAGATATTGTGTTTGCCATTAAACTTTCCAGATAACTGCTCAAGCTAATGCCTTTAACAGTAATTATTGCTTCTTGAGTTAGCACAGTTCTGTAAGAGAATAAAGTAAAGTTAATGCCTACACTGAATTGGATTAACATGTCTCCTATACACAAAGCACAAAAATATCCTTACTGTTGAGGGTTTTCAGGATGAGGTGTGTAAACCAGTCTCTCGTCAACAGACACCAAGTTTGTTAGAGTAATCTTAAAAAGAAAAAAAAGAGAGCTGAAATCCTCACTTCCTGCTTTTCATTTTTCTGTTATCTACTCAATAGTAGAGAACTCAATTTCACGCCAGAGACAAAGCAGTGTACACAGAATATAAAACTCAGAACATAGTCAACAAAAAGATCCATAAAGTGATGCATCTTCTCCTATCCTAGATCCAGTTATATCAAAGCTTCTATTCACAGTACAAAGCATGAACAGCTTTCCTTTCATTTCCTCTGAATGTTGAATCTTATCTGATTTATGGCATGCAATTCAGAGAGGCTCTTCAAGACAAAGACCACTATAACACTATCTGGAGTGTATAGAAAATTAATATTCAGGAAAAATAATGCCTCACACAGAGACAAGGCTGTCCTACAGACAACTCCTCCTTAAATCTGGGAGTTACATGTTCCCAGCACACAAAAATATAGCATAACGCTCCATTTACATGTTGAGAAAAAAAGGCATTTAAAATTAAAACTTCTGTTGTATGTGGCAATGTAATGTTGAAAAAGTTATTAATCTAAAAGTAAAACTATTTTACATGCATTCTAAGAAATAATCTTACATTAAAAGCAGAATCACAAATGTTTGATCTCAAACTATTTTAACTTTCCTATTTGTGGGAAGGAGGATTAAAAAAAAAAAAAGAAGACAGTTAAGATGCCGACTAAGACATGGAAATTGCCGTCTCTGAGCAAAGATACAAATGTATTTCTATCTAAATGTTAAGAGCAAAACATGTAATCTCCAGAACTAATTACCAGAAATTTCTTAAGCTACCACTCACATTAGTTGAGCAAAGCTCCATCTTTTTTTCCACTGGATCTACCACAGAATGTTCCTCAATGTAAGTCAGAGTTCTACTTGTTCCTAAAATCTGAAAGTGAAGAAATAGAAAAAATTTTTGAAGTACTGAAATTAAAAAAAACCAAACCAACCAAACGCTGTAACACATAGATGTCAAGTTCTCAGTCATCTCAAATAAATACAAAGGAATTCATGGATATTAGAACACTGTGGTCCATGGGAAGACTACATCCTGGTAGGTTGTATCAGTCACACAGCATGACATAGACAGTCTGTAAGGCATGCATATGCATAAACACTACAGGCATATTAAAGCCTACAATGTATTCTCATTACTACGTGCACTAATTACAGTTTATGTGATATTTGTGGATGATATTTTCTATCAAATAAGCTATTACTTTGGATTCAGCTTGAATTCAGCTGATGACATAGACACGTTAACAAACCATAAAGACTGTGCAGGTGTACCGCTTTCACTATGCTTGGCAATCCCCACTCCGTGCTGAGAAGGCGGTGACTGTGCAACCTCCCCTGGTTATCAAGGCTTCTGTCGAGGACATCTACTCCTACCACACACGGATTCATTGGGTTGGGGTACTTCCTCATAGCAGCTTTGATCACTGTATCCCACGGGTGTCTGTAAAAAAGGAGACAATATTGGTAACTATTTTGTACTTAATTGCAAGTGTTCAGGCAACACTAAATCAGGGGTCTAGCTCACGTAATACAGGATGTGCCGTCTAACTCGCTAGCTCCTGAAAGTCCCCTCAGAATTCAGTGATGCTTGAAATGGCAATCAGAAAGTATCAATACACAAATAGAAAAAAACATTTCTTTCTCCTGAATGAAGGAGAGAATTATTAACCCAAGACTAATAGAAACAGGGCAACAGTCACAAGTGACATTCCAATTAGCTGTATAAAAAACTCATGATGACAGGGTAGCTGTCCACAGAGGCTGTTTAATCTCGATCCATTTCAGAACTCAACCACAAAAACAATCCGACCTAACAAAGCCCGCTTTGGGGAGGGGACTGGAATAGATGACCTCCAGAAGTCCACTCCAACATAAATTCTTCTGTAATTCTAAGCACATCAAGTAAATAAAAAAAAACACACCACCATTAGCTTTTATTTCTTCCTACAGCAAAAAAGCAAAGTGACATTTAATTCAACTAAAAAAAAGTCAAGATGTTCAAAATAAAGAAATATTTTCAGAAACCAGATTGGCTCACTGCCTGCATCTGTGCTACTGCTTCCTGCAGCTTTGAAGCACGAATTACATATATGGATACTCTTCCCAATACAGAACTCTTTCTATGAAACAAGTTTTGATAACCTCAAATTCCTGGGATCAAAAGTAGCCCCACTATTGGAAGACAGACTGTAAACATGCTTTTGTTGTAGAACTTCATACATCTTCTTCTGAAATAGAGGAGACCAAAGAAATTATGAATTTGATCCAATACAGAAATTCTGTCCCTAAGCAATTATTTTGGTATTCAGAATAACTGATAGATCTGGAATGAAAGGTTTATAACCTTTAAAGGTACTCTTTAAAATTCAACTGTTGATACTTAACTTAAGAAGGCTTACCAGTGCCAACACGTACATAAGAATTGCACTTAGGGCCCTAAATGGATCTGATTTTTAAGAACACTATTTTTAGTCTTAGTATAGACCAGTACAGAAGGACATCAACAGTACAACACTGCCAGAATAAACAGAAGCTTGGAAAAATAAGATCTTTTTCCAACAAGAAAAGTAAGAAAAGGTCTTTCAAGCTTTATTGGTGCAAGCAGGAGAGGTAGAGACCTGAATTCCTGCATCAGAAGCAGAGCTGGAGGACCATTTCTTGTTATCTTCTGTGGGTACACACCATAGGCAACAGAAGACAAACTGAAAAGGTCAAATTTCTATTAAGTGTCCTTGAGAGATTTTAAGAGTCAGAGATCTGATAAGGCACAACAATATTTTACTAACCTCTGAACTGAACTATCTAGGCCCACACACATTACACCATAAGACAGGGGTATTACAATACAGATGAGAAAATGGCAAATAAAAATCGACTTTGTGTTTCCCAGGTAACAGACATTCATCTCAAACTCAGAAGCTATGCCACACACAAGTTGCCTTTATTAGCCTCTCTGTGCCATTTCATATTAGAAGCTACAGTTTACCTACACCAGACTAACGTTAAAGTTGAACACCTAAAGCCAGTGTAATTAATTAATAGACTTGTGTTAAAGTAATTAAGTAAGTTTAACACTGCACTTCTGGGATATTTTGTAAATATTTTAAGAACTACCATCCTCAGTGCTCTTCAGGTTTTGAGATTTTTTTAAGAGACCTGTAGCAGGCGAGTTATCAGTGGCATGTCAAGAGCTGCAGTGACACTGCTGTGACCTCCACGTCAGCTCCCTGGCACAGCTTGCTACATACCTGTTGATACTTTTGCCTGTGACTCCCTCTCTACACAGAAGGGGAACTGGATGACCAGAATGACATTCATAACACGCTTAGTGCAGGAAAGGACTGACAGGAAGAGAAGTTACTCTGCTGTCCCTGGCTGTTTGCCAGGCATCTCTGTGAGAGCATCTGGCGGCGAAGGTGAGACACACAGTCCCTCTGTGCGCGTATCCTCGTGGATATCATCAAGTACGTTAGCAGGCTTGTTTTCTTTCATGGTGTGAAAGTTATTTTTCCTTAAACACGCACATCTTTATCAAGCAATTACGCTTTTGAGCCAGGTCTAGCACTCCCCCGTAGCAACGCTATTTCCCGGGGCAAGCGACAGGGGGTGAGAGAAGCCCTCGCACGGGGTCTCACCACGCAGGACGAAGCGCAAGGCGACGGAGGGCCGGCAGCGGGGGGCGCTGACGCGCGGCCGGGGACCCTCCCCAGCCCATCCCCGCTCACTGGAGGGATTTAAC
>NW_009698313.1:0-50271 GCF_000703405.1 Apaloderma vittatum
ATCTATACAGGCTGGGGGGAATGGGATAGAGAGCAGCCCTGCGGAAAAGGAATTGGGAATATTAGCGGGCGAAAAGTTGGACATGAGCCAAAAATGCATGCTGGCAGCCCAGAAGGCCAATTGCATCCTGGGCTGCACCACAAGAAGCATGGCCAGTAGGTCACGGGAGGTGATTCCACCCCTCTGCTCTTCACTGGTGAGACTTCACCTGCAGTACTGCATCCAGCTCTGGAACCCCCAACACAAAAAGGACGTGGACCTGTTGGAGTGGATTCAGAGGAGGGTCACAAAAAATGATCAGAGGGCTGGAGCACCTCTCCTGTGAGGACAGGCTGAGAGAGTTGGGGGTGTTTAGCCTGAGAGAAGACTCCTGAAAGACCTTACAGTGGCCTTCCAATACATGAAGTGGGCCTACAGGAAAGCTGAGGAGGGACTGTTCACAATAGGACAAGGGGCAATGGTTTTAAACTAGTGCAGATTCAGGTTAGACATTAGAAAGAAATTCTTTGAGGGTGATGAGACACTGGGACAGGTTGCCCAGAGAGGTGGTGGAGGTCCTATCCCTGGAGACATTCAAAGTCAGACTTGATGGGGCTCTAAGCAACCTGATCCAGTTAAAGCTGTCCCTACTCACTGCAGGGGGTTGGACTAGATGACCTTTAAAGGCCCCTTCCAGCCCAACGCATTTGATGATTCTATGACTTCTGTCAGGTGTCTGTAGTGAGGTGGGGGATGTGGGGAAGAGCTCCCCTTCCTTTGCAGGGAGAAGGAAGACGGAGCCCCTGCACCCTGTTAGCTGAAAAGTTAGCTGTGGCAGGAGCTGGCCCCTCTCTTGGAAGCTGCTTGGTAAAGACCCAAGTGAGTGCGAGGAAGGGGAAGAAAGAGTGGTCTGTGGGGAGTTGTTGGAGAAACCAAAGAGGGAAGATCACGTAGTCTCCATTTGTGGTTGGGTTTATTTCTCTTCTCTGTAGTGTAGAGAAGAAGACAATGACAGGCAGATTACTAGGGGATCTCCAGACCCCAACACGTTGGAAGGAAATGCTTCTCTTTTTATACATGGGGACTTGAAACAAGGGATGTAATTTCCTGAGACCCCACAGATGGCCAGTGGTGGAGCAGGGGTGAGGCCTATTTTTGCCATTCTCCCAAGTCCCAATCCCATGTCTTCTTCCAAGCCTTCTCACAACTTTAATTGCTCAGTTACAGGTCCTCATGTAAAATCCAAGATGATGTCACTGAGCAGTTGCATCATTCAAGAGGAGAACAAGAACAACTTGCCTCTCTGAAGCACCTATGATGACTGATAGGAACTCTTTTCAACACACTACAACCCTTAAAGCATTTTGATACCAAAGTTTTCAGTGGGCAGCTGGGGAATCTCATCTAATGACAATGAGGGAATATAAAACAGTTTTTCCTCTGGTGACACCATGGTTTTCCCTTGCTGCTGCCACTCATTACTCTCTGGTTCTATGTACTCTGCAACACCCTGAGAAGAAGCTAGCTGCTTCCCCATCAGTTCAGTTGCTTCCCATTGCAAAATCCTAAATTTAGTGTAAACCAGAATCAAATCTGTTTCAACAATCTGGCAACCAGTTCCTGCAAAGAAGTTGTCTTTTTTATCCATCATGCACTCCAGAAAAAACCAAATTACTGTTCTTCAGTTTTACATCCAGCTGTATTCTCCTACAGAACCAGTCCAACTAAACAGCGCTTCACTTCCACAAAAGTATTTGCACACGTCTCATATCTCCAAGTAAAAAACTGACCACTTCACACTTCACGACAGATACTCTTACCATATTTTTACTTACCTTCAAAAATTACTTCTGAAAAGGGATTATTCTGTTACTACATCAGCAATAGATCGAAGACACCATTCATTAAATGAAACTCAGCTATTGCATTTAGTTCGTTAATTTCAGTTTTATACTGTAGTACCTATCTGAAAATAAGTGTCAGTAGCATAAATGAAGGTCCAGCAGAAGAAAGGCCACATAATTTGTTTTTGTTAAAACTATTGATTCTTAACAGTAGACATTGAGGGTTGATGCTGAATCACTGCACTGTAACATCCTCTAACCTTCTGAGAAGACAGGTCCTCCTACTAACGTGTTTATTTAAGAGAGGTTGTGTTATGTCTCGTACTGCAGTGTTTCGTTCTGAGAAATGAAGCTCACAAAGCTGCATCTGGGAATAATGGAATAGTTCTGAGTCAACAGAGACATACTTTTCAAAATTCGTGCCTATTCCCATCTAGATGGGAACCCAATAACCAATAATATAGTGTTACCTTGAGTTAAGATAAATGGAGAAATTGGAAAGGAACAATTTCAGTCAGCTGCAGGAAAAAATCTGTGTCTCTTTAACCTACACTGCCACCTGCTTAAAAGTGTGAGGAATCTCAGGACTGCTTGCAGAGTTCCTAATGCAGAAATCACTGAATACAGCAGGTGTCTTTCCAATAAGGCTATTAACATGGATTTTGCGACACGACATGCTTTTAAAGACCTATAAATGTTCATTACTTTTCATGGTAGAAGACAGTAGCTGCACATTTCTGTAAGTTTTCTAACTAGAGAAAACCTACCTGGAAGTCTACTTTCCAAGATTTAGCTCCTAGCAGCCATTTTCTATGCTTCATGGCTATTTGAAATGCTAAATAACTATATCCCTAAACTAAATGAAAGTTTCAGGAAGTTTTTCAAAATAACCTGCCCTTAATTGAGGTGCAGGTTGTAAAAAGGTGGTGAGAGATGTAATAATGAAAATATTGAGTATCTACTACATCATTCCTTATACCTCCAGACACCTAGAGGCTTCAGTGATGTGTTACTCAGCGTGGTGGTTATGGGAAGGTGCCAAACAAACTCAATTATTAAGGGCTGAAAATGGTGTGTTACTGATACTAACTTAAGTAACAGCAACAGTCACTCAGATAGCTTTCTTCGTGAAACTCTGAGGGCTCAGAAAAACCATTTTTTCTAATCAGAGGGTTCCAATCTGTGTTTAGGGAGGGAGCACGTTTCAGTGCATCCTTCGTCATTTTTCCATGAATTATCACTTGACTGAAGAACATTTTCCTTTCAGTCATTCTTGCAACATGGTCTTTCCTCATCATCCTCCTATTAAAGAAAAAAAAAAAGAAAGAAAAGTATAGTTGTTTAGAGTTCTGTTAAGTCTCTGAAGTTGCTGTTCATCCACAATTAAACAGTGTCTATTAAAATGCACACGTGATGGTGGGGGGTGATCCACAGATCTGCAGACCAGGGAGAACTGTTTGGAAGCACTGTGCCTGGAGCTTCTTCCCAGTGTCCCCTCCCCACGTAGGAGCCAGAGCTACGAGGAGCACAGCTGCTGGTGTGCCACGTTTTCTGGACAAGCTGGGTATGTCAAGTTGCAGGGCTGTAACTCCAGTGTCACTCCTTTGTTGTCTCCAACAACACGCTTCTGACAGCAGAAGAGTGACAAATGAACAGAGTCAAGAACTCCCACCTGGGATGGAATCATAGAATCATAGAATCATAGAATCATAGAATCATAGAATCATAGAATCATGAATGGCCAAGGTTGAAAGGGACATTAGGGATCATCTAATCCAACCTCCTGCCATGGGCAGGGACACCTCTCAACTAGACCAGGTTACTCAAGGCCTCATCAAACCTGACCTTGAACATCTCCTGGGAGGGGGCATCCACAACTTCTCTGCACAATTTATTCTCGAGTCTTGCCACCCTCATACTGAAGAATTTTTTTCTAAGATCCAATCTAAATCTATTCTCCTTTAACTTAAACACATTTCCACTTGTCCTGTCAGTGGACACTCTTGTAAAAGTCCCTCCCCAGCCTTCCTGTAGGTTCCCTTCAGGTATTGGAAGGCAGTTATACGGTTCCCCTGGAGTCTTCTCTTTTTGAGGCTGAACAATCCCAGCTCCCGCAGCCTGTCCTCATAGCAGAGGTACTCCAGCCCCTGGATCATCCTTGTGGCCCTCCTCTGAACTCATTCCAACAGATCTATGACCCTTTTATGTTGGGGACACCAGAACTGGACACAGTGTTCGAGGTGGGGTCTCACAAGGGCAGAGTAAAGGGAGAGAATCACCTCTCTTGATCTGCTGTTGACACACTTGATACCTCCCAGGGTGTGGTTGGCCTTCTGGGCTGCATGAGTGCACTGCCAGCTCATGTTGAGCTTCTCATCTGTCAACACTCCCAAATCCTTCTCTTCAGGGCTACTCTCAACCCACTCTGTGCCCAGTTTGTATTTGTGCCTAGGATTAGCCTGACCCAAGGATGGGGAAGCTTGTAGCAAAATAGCATGGGAATGTGAAGGAAGATGAGAGGGAAATGCCGCTCTTGCAGTGAAGAGGATAGGTAACACATCCCTGTGATCCCCAGGACATATACCAAAGCTTAATGATCATACTAGGTATGGTATATTATTTCAGCTATGAACTAATTCAGTCATTTGTCTCTTCTACTTCAGTTTCTTAAGAACTAACTACTGGGCAGAAAATGAGAGAGAATTGCCCCGTTTCCATGTAAATCTTTCTGTAACAGTTAGATGTTGTGTGATTTATGTTTGCACTGCATGTGGATTTTTTGCAGCCAAAGAAATGGAAGATATAAGGTCATACCACTTTCTCAAATGATGATAAATAAGTGATCTAGAAGCACACTTCTGAGGAAACAAAATCCATCACTTCAAATATGCAATTAGTGTCTATAAGAAGGGAAAATTCAATATAACTTTCAAAATGATATGTCAGATTATCATAATTGTTGGATGTTTGTTAACAATGCCAAGTGGTTTTCAATATACTGCCAAATATAAATGAATACAGAGTACAGACTATGTGAAATGTCCAATTATAGTGAAGGTAAAAAAGTCAAAACAAAAACCTGAAGGCAATCTAACATGGCTGCATGATGAGCTAAGGGTAAGAAACCAAGTGGCCTAGTTTTTGAACTGTAACATAATGAGTTGTGTAAAGGATAAAAAAAATAAACAAATCCTTATTCTCTTTAATTTTTAGAATTGTGTTAATAAGAAGGCTCCTTTAGTGAATGATGGTGATAGTCTTATGCTAGGACAAGGCAGTAACTATTTTTTCAGCTTCCCAGTGTGAAAACCAATTATATATTTTTTATATCTGACATTAAGAGAGATGATAAAGCATTTGTCAGTGCTGCTCCATTTTGCATATAGTCAAAATAGTTTCACATTCATCCTTCTTTTTTTATTAGTTGCCAGAGTATCTCTAAACTTGTTCAAAGAATTAGAAAGTCTGTATTGTATTTTTTCCTTTTAAGTAATGATAAGCACGACTGGAAAGAAAGCATAGTGAATTTATATGGAATGGAAGTATTGCAAATGTATTTTTTGTATTGAATTTATTTCCATATAATAATTTGTAATATATGTATATATTTATCTTTGCATTATAAAGTGCCTTATAACCTCATTTCCTGGCGTAATTTTTTTACATCACAAAGACAGGGAATAAAGGATATGCTAAATCTGATTTAAATTTTTTCTCTCTCCTCCATTAAAGGTCTGATAGTTTTAGAGTGTGGGGACTTACTTCATTTTTACCAGCTGGATCGAATGGTTTTAGCTGTTGATTTATGGCATTACCATCAGATTCCTGGTCTTCTCAAGAGCTTCCTATGTCATAAGGAAATTCTTACCTTGTTTGAGTGATGGATAACGCATTACTCCTTGTGTTAGGGGAGCATTTTCTTCAAACAAAATTAAAAGTTAGAATAAGATAACGTTGGAAATAAGGGGAAAATATGATATATACTTCAACCTCTCCAGATCTCCTTGTGGACTAGGAGAAGGAAGAAAAGTTAAACTGAGCTACTCATTCAGTCCATGACCTTCAGTCCTAGTACGTGATTCATACTGGGAGGGGTTGGCAGATACCCAACTAGGAGACAAAATAGTAGTCAGAAATGTCAGAAAATTTTTCTTATCTCTCCTTTCATATTGCATCTGGGCAATATAGGTATGAATCTAAATCATTCCTATCACTTAGTTGTCATTTATGGCTTAAATTATTTAAATTCCTTAGCACAACTTGTATTATACATCACATACTTAACATGTGTTATACACCATGTATTTCAATAACGTATCCAGAGAAGACCCTTGCAATAAAGACATCCTTCACTCATGATGAAAAAAAAACAGTCTTAAACTTTAAACCACTGCCTTGATTTTTAGGTCTTCCTTACTTAGAATTATTAGACAGCTTGGTGCAAGGGACCCCAGTAGCCAGAATTGATTCCAGATTCCTCCCAGCACTGGATTTCTTCTTTACTGCACTGTGCTGCTGCAATTCGGGATAGCTAAGAAGTAGAGAAGGTGGCATGAACTGGCAGGGTACTGCACCCGTTTTCACGTAGAGTCCAGGAAGAGGACAAATGGCAAATAATCTTGTTTACTTCTGCATGCGTACGCCCAAAGCATAGGTGAGTAAGTTACATGATAAGTCCTTGTTCCTTTCTATGTGTCTTGGCTTTACATCACTACCCCTAGGTCATCATGGCTAGAGGAAAGCAACTTAAAACTCTTAGTTGAATCTCACTTGAATGGAAACATCATCAGTTACATGTTCTATGAAATAGATCATATACAAATTGAGATTATTAAGTGGGGCCACTCAGAAGAAAAATCCATGATGTGAACTAAGTTATGTTTGTGTTTGCTGTGTATGATCCTGTACTCAACAAATTTATTGCAAATATATGCTCCTGCCCACCCCTTTTACTTCCTTTACCTGAGTTAACCACAGCTATGAGAAACAAGTGGGTTTGGGGATTTTTTGTAGGAAATCTACAGGCCATTCATTTCCTAGAATTTTGTAACTGACCTCAATGTCTGGCCAACATTCATTCAACTTTAGAATTTCATTTTTTTAAAGAATTTCTAATGGAAAGAGCAGGAAGAAAGAATTATAAAACGATTTATCTAATGTATGTCTGATAGAATGACTAACAAAGTTCTGTTATGTCAAGATGATTTATCTAGTGAACACTTGCTTTAGATATATATATATACATGAAATTCTGTCACACTCCTTGATTTCATTTGCAGCAATTATTTTGACCAGTTGTTATATATTAACCTGATGAACAAAATATCTTACTTGTACTGTAGATTAGACTTCAGCGGACATCAGAATGGTGTAGTAACGATGGCTAATGGTGCGCATTGTAAATCAATTTAATCATGTCTTCCCTTAATGCTTGTAAGCTGAACTTGCTTCTGGTCTGATGGTATTATTTTGTAAATTTTGGTCTTTCCAAGACCAACAAAACAATTCCTCCTGGCTTGCAACAAAACAATTTTTTAACCCATTTAATGCTTATCAAGCTTATTCAAAATAACAGTTCTCTTAATAGAATTTACAATATGGCATCTGATCTATGCTGAGATCTGGAGTGGTGTAATCATGTATGCAGACTGAAGAAAAGCTGTAAAGCTTAATTTATTTTTAAATGGATTACAAGTGGTTTTTAAACTGATCTTTTAATTTTATATGCCTGCTGAAGAGCATGATGAAAAAAATCATGGCACAAAATATAGATGATTTAGATAATTATGTGTGTCCTGTTTGTGCTGGTTCTGCCCTACCAGGATTAGCCATCCCCTAGCAAATCCAAGATGCAGACATATACTCATTTTCATTACTTTTAACAAAAGTAAAAAAAAAAAAAAAGAACTAAAAACCCCACAAAAATAACCAAAACAGAATAGAAAAGGGGAAATACTTCTTCCCAGGTGATATTTGGACACTTAACCTGTGGCACTTGCACTACAAAGTTCCTTAGTCACAAAACAACATGCTGTCACTGTAACGTGGAATATGCAATAAGGTAGCAATATTACCAAAAAAATACTGATGTGTGCTCTGAAAAGTTAGTTTTGTGGTCTTACACACCGCAAAAGTGTCTCTCCCTTCTATTTTTTTTCTCTAGCGTTTACTAGAGAGGAGTATCAAGAGCAAACATGTGTGAATGTGTGGGTGCATAAACGCTTTCCCCCTGTCTTTTCCACGGTTCTCTCTACTGGGAGGGAGAGCTCATTTTCTCCCTCATCTGACAACCTCTTTGGTTGCTGTGTTGCAGCGTAGAGAGGGAGGGATCTCAGTTTCTGCATTCCAGTGAGTCACTGCTAGCTCTGCAGCTGCCTGGTAGCAGGCAGAATTTGAGTACTCTGGTGGTAAGGAGTCCATTAAACTTCAAAAGCAGAGGAAAGACCCGAATATGTGTTGACTTCAGACTCACAGGCTACATGTTATTGATATGCACATTCGTAATCAATTTCGTCTATGAGTAGAGATATCTGCAAGACATCCTCTGTGTCATTAGCAATATTACAGCTATGATTGTTTCTTAACTTTAGAGCATTTGTTTACTTATGACAGTAATACATGCTGTAGCAGGGTCAGGTTCTTGCGACCTGGAGGAATTAAAATGCTGCTGATTTATGTCTTAGCCACCTGTAAGGCTCTCTGAGATTCAGAGATGAATGTTGTTCCAGAAAGGGTGATTTATTTCTAAATTTACTGAGCAACATTAGCATGCACTGTGATTTGATATAAAAGACTTTCTTGGATTCTTCCTAGCATACACTGAATAATAGATAGCACTAGAAAAAGTGCATAAATCAGTGTTTAAAACTTGTTGAAGAAAACTGTGTTATTCAAGAAGTGGTATATGATCATATAATTAAAGGCTATAACATAATACATTATTCATTATGAGGTAGAATGAAGATTGCCCATACATTTCCTGACTGGAATGCTTAACCATGTAGATTTCTATTCTCTCAGTTTGCTTTTTGATTGAAATTTTTATTAATCCAATGTTTAAATGATCTTATTACATTTCATCATCATAGAATCATAGAATGGTCTAGGCTGGAAGGGACCTTAGAGATCATTTAATCCAACCTCCCTGTCATGAGCATTTGTTGGTATTCACTAATGAAACCAGTAGTACTGAGTGATAGAGAAAGAACATAAAGAAAAATTTATTATAAAGAATACCCTTAGCTAAATTCTTTTCTCTTTTGAAAGTAATTAAGCAACAAGTTTCCATTAAACATTTTATCTATCTTATTGCTACTACCCCAATAGGAATTTGACTAATGCTTATTAACTAACTGCATTGAGCAGTGACCTATAGAACAGTTGTAATAAGATTTTATGAAGTTACCAGTTTAAAATTTCATTCCTTCCCAGTGTGTGTACATAATTACTATTGACACCAATGTGAGTTACACACTCATTACACAGTGCGTACTGAGAGGAGAAAAAGGCTCTTACAGAGGACATGGATCTGTTCATATCTATCTCTCAATTTTTTACACTCTAGGGAATAAGTAAAGGTCATTCTCCCAGGCTTTTCTCCTTTCCTGCCAAAGTATGAGCCAAATTAAAGTCAATTGGAGTTTCATTGGAGCTTTCATACGTTGTAAGTATTCAGCTTGTTAAACAGGTTTGCTTCAAAGCTCTTATAAACAAACAAAAAAAAACCCCCAAACCCTGCTTTGTTTTCAAGTAAATTCAGTAAAGGCTGCTTATGCTAAGGTTTCAGTCATCTCCACAGTTATATTTTATAGTCAGGTAGTTACTGTCTTTTCAAAATCAGATGGGTGGTGGTGTATCCTAACAACAACATATCAGAATCAGCTATTCCTAAAGGAATATATTTTGGCAAAACTGGACTGCTCAGCTTCTGCTGCTTCAGTAACCATTACTTTACAACAGGAGGCAAAAAGAAAAAAAATCAACAAACTGAAAGCCTTCCTAACCACATAATAAATACTTAAAAAACTAAGATTGTGTTGCAGCTGTTGATATCTCTGTGAAAAGTCAAGAACTGCACTGATTTTTGAAAGAAAGGTATTAACCACCTGCTAGTTAAAGTTGTGGTATTTTGGAATTATTTCTGAGAGCAATCTGAAGACTGACACCAATACAGAAAGACAGGCCTTTGTGTTTATTTAAGCTAACATAGATCCAGGAGTAATCAACACCCAAAGCACAGCTACGGATCCTTTGTGATACACTTGGACTGTTTCTGTGGTCCAGTTAGAGACACAGGGATCCTGGACTGCCAGCATCCTCAGATTTTGTCTTTTTTCTTAAACTTGAGGTCTTCCAAGTTAGAACATGCAATTATCTGTCTAGTGTTGAGTGCTTTAGTCCTATGAAATCTACAGGGCTTTAAAATAACAGGAAAACATTTTTAGAGTAAAACATAAACCCTCTAAAGTACAGTTTTGTTAATTACATTGAGAAGAAGGGACTATTAAAAAAATTACCCATCCTGAATCTTTTTTTTTTTTTTAAGGAAAATCCTCCCTATAGTACGAGTCAAAATTCCAGTACAGCACAGGATGCCCTTTAAATTTAATCTGGCAAGAGAGGATGCAGAAAAACTTTCAAGCCTATGAAGCTTTCCCTGAGACTCAGAAAGCAGCAAGTTATCACCTAGGAAAGGGTGGCAATTGTCTTGTGTCCTCGGACTTCTCCCTGTTGGTGAAAGCCAAGGCAGCTCTTGTGCCTGGCTGCCAGATCTGATATTTCAACAGTTTGTCAGCACTTCTAACTCTGCTTTCTTGGATGCTAACCAAAAACTCGTTAGGTGCAGAGTCAAGAAAAAGAATATTTTTACCATGAATGCAGAGGAAGTACCACCACAACAGCAAATATGTAGTTCTTACATAGTGTCTCTTGAAAATGATCTTGAAGGATGATGATGGATGTGTCAGTTTTCCCAATATTTAAGCTCAGAATTGCAATTCACTTGCTCGTGTACCCTTTGGGTAGCTGAAGACAGCCTTCTAGAAGACCTTCAAATAACTCAAGATAGCATCAACCTGCCCTTACCTTCTCCCACCTAGGCCATTAGAAACTGTATTCCAGCTGCATCACGTGAAACCTAATGTACACTGTGATGCAGGAATCTTAACCAGAGGTGTATTCTGGTATTCTTCAGGCAGCTACTGTCTTGGAGTAGTGGAACTGAGAAAGTAATTTGTGTCTTTGAATCAAACCAAAAGCTCATGTGTCTCTGTTAACTGTCTATTCCTTCTTTCTTTTTTAAGAAAATTTCACTAGGATGCTGAGGTCTTCCTTGTCATAGTATGACTTTTTAGAACTTTTTAATGGAGTGATATCTTCTAGTACCAGTTGTGGGATAATACAAAGTAACTCAAACATGAAAAAAAGAAAAAAGAATCACCAAGTTAAATGGCAGTCATCTTCCCTCCTGTGTTTAGCACAGAAGGGTAATCAAATGTGCTTCAGGGCAAACTGAACTGTGATACACTGTACAAAGTTCTGCTAGCAAATAAGTAAGTTGATTGCAGACTTTTAAAAACTTCCTTTTATTTATCTAGTGGACCTTACTCATCCGTTTAGAGTACAACTGAAGATGTTTCTATGAATTATTCATACAACCTGGTTTTAGTATTTGAAGGCTCATAGTGTATCATCGATGGTGCTTTTTGTAAATAAGCAGTGCAAAGAATTTAAAAGATTTATTTTATGTATACTCTGACCACATGCATTTGTTACATTGCTACCTAATTTCATTGCTGGAAATGGAAACTACCTTCAGTTCAAAATGAAGATTTACATAGTTAAATTCACAGTTGCATATTCCATATGCAGCTCATGAATGTTGGCCCATATAAATGTCACTTCTTATTTTTAAAGAGAAGCATTGCAAGGAATATATTTTCTATTTACTTTTTTTTATTATTATTTTTAAATCTAAATTCTGTTCCCTGGTCTGCATCACTGATTTCTATGTCTTCATGCAGAACTCATATTGATATCAAGAGGAGTTCTATTTAAGACAATTTACCTTCTAATGCAATCAAAACAAGTCTGTGTTCTCACTTCAGTAAGAACTCATGTGCATTGAGAGAAGCTAAGTAAATAGGCAGAGAAAGGAAAGGAAGAGTTCAGACCTCTGCTTCCTTTTTTGATTATAATTGCATTTGAAGCAACTTTGTAGGAATTTAAAAACAATATTTCTCTAATCAAAAATGCTAGTCCTTCCCATTTAGCAAACATCAAGCTTTTTGTACTGTATTTTCTTTAGAGTAGTCTTCCTTCGTTTAATTTCCTTTCTTGTAATGGAACATTATTCTTGATGTCTCTGATCCTTCACAACAAATTCACAAAACAGTCTAGTCTTTTCCACATTATTTATTTTCCTTCATTTTTTAACATGTGTCCTCAAGATAACTTCCCACTTAGTTGTATGCTAAACACTGTCCCACAGAAAGCGCTGCTCCCTAGAACGCCCTTCACAGGAAAGATCACCAATTCCTGCATGGCCGTGAACATCTAGGGCTTCTTGCCACATTACAAAATCAGGACATTACTGAAACTGTGCCGGAGTCACTATATGATCTCAAGAAGTGGTAAATATCTGTAATAAGAAATGACACTTTTTAGGGTGAGTCTCCATGGACACAAATCTACATTTATTCTACCAAAAAAAAATAGTTTAAAATTAAGATGATGTTCAAGCTAGAAAGGAGCCATTCTATTTGGACAAACAAAGTAGTATCATATATATGTGGTATGATGTGTGGATCTGGGTAAAGATCTACAAGTGTTACCCAGATTATGTCATGTCTAAGTCTGATGAACACAGACTGAAGCGCAGTGCTTCTGGGTCATCGGTGCAATACTTTTCAGATAGGAATCTTGTTTTGGGGCAGCTGCCTTGGTAACACTGAGAAATCCAAACATGCTGTGTTCATACAACTTTTGATAGTCACTGAGAAGCCTTTTGAAACCACAGTGCTGACTGAACTTTGGAAGTTCAGCTAGAGCTATTTCAGAATAATAACTTTTCCCAATTAGCCATTTCTTCCAGAGGAAATCCAAAACCAGTATAATACAATCTGTACTTTGTTTTTCAAGCCATATTTCTTTTCACCTGTAATACGCCACAAATGTTTCAGAGGTATTTGCCAGTTCTAATTTATTCAGATCCACATCATCTAATAAAATCTCTTTGAAAGTTGGAAGTAGGGGAGTTATTACCACCTTCAGAGCAGGAGGTGGTAAAATTCCTTATGAAACATTGGAGCTGATGAAATAACATTTAGATGAGTAATTATTAAGGACAATATTGTTTTTCGTAACTGATAATTTTTTTTCATTCTTAAATAATAGTCCTCATTAATCTAAAACAAAACTTCAAGAAAACTTTTAAAATTTCATGTGTAGTCTCTTTCCAACTAGACATCTCAGTGAAACTTGTGGTACTTTTTAAAATGGGCAGGCTGTATAATTGCTACTAGTACAGCTTGTCAAGAATAGTTCCAACCCTCAAAATATTTTTTGTCTTATCATATCTTTAGAGCAATGAAGTGTATCCCATGTCCTTTACACCTGTTTTCCGTTAAGATGTAGAAAACACAGATACAGCAGGAAAAAGTTAACCATAAACATCTGACTTTATATAAGTACATAAATTAGCAGCTACATACTATGTTTAATGGAAGCTATTCATGGAATTTCCACACTTTCAACAAATGAAGTTTTCTCTCCTGCCTTCCCAGCTGCGGCTCTCCATACTTTCCCTAGTAACAACCCTGGGCTCCCTACAGATCTCCTAGAGTCAGATTTTGTGTGGTCTTCCCTTTACCTGGATGCTGAAGTGATATCATGACTGGATGCTTAATACTGTGTGAAAAAATATTTTCTACAGCTGATTGCATGAGAGGGTTGAAAGAGCCAAAAATCACCAGGCAAAGAAGGAAAGGGAGAAAAAAAAAGAGTCTGTAGCAGATTGTGGACGAAACAGGTTGAAATGACCAGCAAGGTTATTTCTGTGTACAAAGAAATTAAACTTCCATAACATAAAACGGAACTAGAGCTGTAAAAGCTAAGAACTTTCTTATTTATCCACGTTTGTGGTGTAAGTACTTGAAAATGCCAACATTATGACACATTTATTCAAACTAAACTTTTTGTTTGCTTTTTGTACCCATAGGACACAGCAAGATCTTCATGACCTATGTATTTTTATATTAATGACTCAACAACCATAGTCCACAGCCCACTCATGTCTGTGAAAGAGTAAAAAAAAAAATGTGTTTTCATAGAAACATAGAATCATTCAGGTTGGAAAAGACCTTTGGGATCACTGAGTCCAAACAGTAGGGTTCTACTCTACAAAGCTCACTCCTAAACCATATCCTCCAACACCACATCTAAATGACCTTTAAACACATCCAGGGATGGTTTCCCAACCAGCACCCTGGGCAACCTGTTCCAACATCTGACTATTGTTTCTGTGAAAAAAAATTTCCTAATGTCTAGTTTAAACTTACCCTGTTGCAGTTTGAAGCCATTCCCTCTTGTTCTGTCACTAATTACCTGTGAGAAGAGACCAGCACCAACCTCTCTACAATATCCTTTCGGGTAGTTGTAGAGAGTGATGAGGTCTCCCCTCAGCCTTCCCTTCTTCAAACTAAACAAGCCCAGCTCCTTCAATTGTTCTTCAGATTTATTCTTCGGGCCCTTCACCAGCTTTGTTGCTCTCCTCTACACTCACTCCAACACCTCGAAATTTCTCTTGTACTTAAGTGCCAAAACTGGACACAATACTCAAGGTGTGGCCTCACCAGTGCCAAGTACAGGGGGACAATCACTTCCCTACTTCTGCTGGTCACACTATTTCTAATACAAGCCAGGATGCCATTGGTCTTGGCCACCTGGACACACTGCTGGCTCATATTCAACCATTTGTCGATTAGAACCCCCAGGTCCCTTTCTGCCAGACAGCTTTCCAGCCACACTTCCCCAAGCCTGTAGCATCACATGGGGTTGTTGTGGCCCAGGTGCAGGATCTGGCATTTGGCCTTGTTGAAGCTCATACGATTAACATTGGCCCATCAATCCAATATATCCAAGTCTCTCTGTAGGGCTTCCCTACCCTTGACAGATCAACACTCCCACCTAACCTGGTGTTGTATGCAAACTTACTGATGATGCACTCTATGTCCTTGTCAAGATCATCAATAAAGATATTAAAGAGAAATGGTCCCAACGCTGAGCCCTGAGGAACACCACTTGTGACGGTCCACCACCTGGATTTAACTCCATTGACTACAACTCTTTGGGCCTGTCCATGCAGACAGTGTTTTATCCAGCAGATCATATGCTCATCCAAGCCATGAGCAGCCATTTTTTTCCAAGAGAATTCTGTGGGCAACAGTGTCAAAGGCTTGCCAGGCTCTTTTCAGTGGGGTCCAATGACAGGACAAGGGGCAATGGGTTCAAGCTGGAACATAGGAGGTTCCATAAAAATATTAGAAAAAATTTTCTCACTGTAAGAGTGACAGAGCACTGGCACAGGCTGCCCAGGGAGATTGTGGAGTCTTCTTCTTTGGAGACATTCTAAACCCACCTGGACATGTTCTTGTGCGATCTACTGCAGGCGATCTTGCTCTGGCAGGGGGGGCTGGACTAGATGATCTTTTGAGGTCCCTTCAAACCCCTAACATTTTGTGACTGTGATTGTGATTGTGAGTTTTGAAAGTCTAGGTAGGCAATATCCACAGCTTTTCCCTCGTCCAGTAGTCAGGTCGTCTTGTCATAGAAGAGATCAGGTTTATCAGGCAGGACCTGCCTTTCTTAAACTCATGCTGACTGGGCCTGATTCCCTGGTTGTCCTCTATATGCTGTGTCATGGCACTTGAGATGATCTGCTCCGTGACCTTCCCTGGTACCAAGGTCAGTTAAACGTGTGAGACAGAGAATGCACAGTGGTCCCTGAAAAGTGGAGAAAGTTGGCGGTAGTGTAGTCAAAGACTCTGAGGATCACTATTATAGACAACTCGTGAAATGAATGGGAGGCTTTGATTTTTGCCTCACAGCTCAGTAGGATGTGCACAATATCAGTGCTCCTGCCATTTCATGGCTTTCCTACTCTCCTTAACACAGCTTTCGTCACCTGTATAACTTATAAACAGCATGTACGTAAACATTTTGCCACATGGCATGTCTCATTTAGCTTAATAGCCACGTTTTGTCCTTCAATTCTTTAAATGAACAATCGCTCAGCATCTTTCAGACCAGGATTCATTAGGCGTGCCTCATTCCGCCATACAACTCTTGCGGACTGGCCTCACAATTCCCCCTGGTCTCAGTGTTCCTCATGGAGGAAAACATTCAGTGACTACTAATGAATTTGAAGGCCAGCATTTCAGTATTTTTTACCATGTTTTGAGGTAAAAGAGCTTAAAAAGGTTTCTATAAGGCATCATTATTTTCCCTAATCTGAAGTGATCCATTCTGTGTACAATACTCCTGAGGCATTCCTAGAAGCATTCATTTAAGTGATAGTACTTTGTTGGTAGGAAAGGCAGCATTTCAAGACTTCCTCATTATTCCTAGATGTCCCTCAAAATATGATTGCTAACAAGTCTATTTGGTTGCAGTACTGTAGCTAATAAGGAAAACAAATCAGGTACAAGAACGGTGCTTTTTTGTTGTTTTTGTTAACTCCTTTGCAGAGGAGGAAATTCAGTGTAGCCTGCTGTTCTTTCTGATAACAGATGACAAAACAATATCCAGCATTTGCAATAATTAACTGAAAGTATATGATAAGATATTATTATTTGATTGTAATTATACATTGCTTCCCTTTCAGAGGGGGTCATCTATGTCTCTAGGACAGGGAGGCATATAGGAAAGCTCATGTTCATATTTTCCTTTGAAATACAGCCCTTCTGAGTACCACAGCATTCCAGCCAGTGATCTCCTATATTTTCCGTTTAGTGCTGCAGAGAGCTGTATATCACCAAAAGACATAATCATAGCAAATGTGATAACTAAAAAATATTTGAGAACTTTCAGAGTGAGGATCATAGCTTAAAATGCTTACAGCTGAAGCTGAGTCAGTGATACTATGCTGACTTTAAAATGGTAAAATTGTACAAATTTGGGCAAAGAGGAGCATAATTGCTAAAATAGTTCAAATAATCCCCGTTCTGCTCGGCACTGGGATGGACTCGCCTGTAGGACTGGATCTGGCCTGGGTCTTTGTTTTCCTGAAGTCCATGGATTCATTAGAGAAGGTTCAAAGGAAATTACAAGGATGATCAGAGATCTAGAGATCCTGTACACTGAAGAAATTTAGGTTGCTTAATCTAGGGGAAAGGAGTCTAAGGTGATGTACAGCTGTATTCATATATAGAAAAGGCAGCTGTAAACCAGATGAACTTTCCTTTGTCAGCACTGGGTATAGGACAAAATATAAGGGGCTTAAATTCCCTCAAAGAAGTTCTAGATATGATGTCAAGAAAAAGTTCCTAATAGTAAGAACAGCTGGATGCTGGAACAGATTTCTGGGAAGCTGTAAAAATATCCAGGCACAGAGAATATTCCCAATACTTCAGTCCTCAGAAACAGGAACAGGTGACATTGCACTGGGAGAGGAGGGACTAAATGGTCTCCTGAAGCCTTGTGCAGTGCCATTTTCTATGCTTTTTATGTTATAAAAACACACCTATGGAATCAAAGAGTAACTTACTTTGTAAGAGATGTCTGGACGTCACTTGGTCCTATTCACCAGCTCAAACAATTCCAATTTATGTTGCAATTGTGGTTTTTCATCAGGATGCTCAGGTCCCTCAGGACCCTATTTGTTCTTTTGTTATTTTTTGAAGAGGAAACTGTCCATCATGGTTTGTGGGGTCTTCTCTGTAATTAGTATTCTATCTCCTCCTGCTTTCATCCTGAATTCTCAAAAACTCAAAACTTTGTGCATCATTGTGCATTGACCCTCCCATCAAAAGGAGAGTCATCTTTCACCATCCTTGCACATGGATACTAATGCAAATGTATCTTCAGATTCCTGTGTCTGGAGAAGCAGCAAAGGATACTATTGCATGTAGAGGCAGAAAATTTATCAAAGCACTATCAAAAGGGGAATTTGAACTTGATGATGTGTGGAAATAGTGTTTGAAACCAATGTACTTCTGGACAGTTATATTTCTAAATACTTCTCACTATGTTCATATCCTTAAACCAAAAGTTTTAAAGACCAGAACTCTAAGGACCAATGAACTGCTTTTCCCAGATGCATCAATTTCTCCGTTGACAAGAATGACTGAGGAGAGACTCAGAGTTTCAAACACTGCTCAGCTCTACAAGCACCACACAGCAAGCACTACAGCCACATCTTGCCTTATTTTCTCTAGTCAAAGTGTTAAATGTCATTACAGTTGGTAGAGACAATACAGGTTTCATTTTAGCTGCATAACTTTTCTTCACAAATGCAAAAACTGCAGCTAATAATTTCATCAACCTAAAGGTCAACTAGATTGGAGTCTGGCATTTAAGAGCAGAATAATATACACAGCTGCAATGCAGCAACCAAAAGGTTTCCTTAGAGCCTTCCTGTTTCTTTTCCAATAATCTCTGTAATGTAAATATTAAGAACACCACAGAAAGTAAATATTCAGCTGCAGGGATTTTCAAATTTACAATGAGAGCATGAAGTTTATGAAAATTCTTTCTAGTTTGATAACATCTTTGTATCTTGAAGATTAGTTGGGTTAGGAGTTGAAACTTGGCATCTCACCTTTGAGAAAACATGATGTCCTGATTTTCTCTATAAAAGCAAAAGTCACCATTGTTTTCTTTGCAACTTCTAGGCACTTAGCACTTTTGGGACTCAGTTTAAAGCAAGTTACTTCAGCAACATGTTTATCCTAGATGGTGCCCAGGCAATAACTTCCATTCTTAGAAGAGATCTGGAGGTAAACACTGATGCAGATTACCTCAAAGTCTTCATCATTAGATTTTGGAGTAGGCAAGACATGATGGTTAGAAATCATGAAAAGTGAAAATTTTCTCTCTGTTCTTTGGGAAAGGGATTTGGACTTCCTGCCTGTCAAATCTTCAATGATATTCTCAATGCAAACAGATTTAGGCAATCTGATATTTATTTCCTTTGCCTCATAGAAATGAAAAATAAAATAAAATATGAGGTTATTAAGGAATGTTCAGCTTCCTAATTTGATGTGTATTCTTAGAGTAACTCTTCAAAGTAGTCTACCATTAATATTGTACCTTTTACAGAATTGTAATCTAGTCCCAAAGAGACAGAATCAATTTGAATGCACTTATTTTTAATTGGCAGAACACTGACTTTATGAAGAACAGTTTTGGTATTTTTAAGGAACTGGAGGTATGCCAACACTACTGCTACTAAGAATTTTTTTTTCCTAATTATGATGTTGAACATGGTTAATTTCATACCAGTCATGAGATTTTACAACAGGTTGTAATATACTGTGAACCTACACTTCCACATTATATCAGAATCAGAAGTGATAATTGCATTGTATCATCCTACAGTAATGGTCCAATTAACCTATCATACCCTGTTCCAGCATCTAGTAGATCTCATTTTGATGCACTAGCTTTATCTTGTTAAAAAAAAAAAAAAGAAAAAAAAAAGATATTAGATTCCCTCTAAGCATTAAATAAGTAGACAGTAGACAATTCCCCACTTCCTATGCCAGAGACAGCATTAAGTCTTTAATGAAGTTACTACTTTTCTCCTACAATCTAGATTGTCCAAGGAAAGGTACCCTGTGGTATTCTGGAATATCACCAGCAAAGGTCTATCTGCAATGAAGATGAATTAATTAAACAGAAAATTCTTGCTGGCAGCTTTCATCTGTTAGTCTATGGTCCATACTGAAGAAAATAAGTTGGGTTTCTACAGATGCTGCAAACATCTTGATTTTGAGTCCCAGTTCCTCCCACTGAAAGCTGATTTCCATCAAGCAATGTCTTGGCATTTTCCTATTTTCTCACAATATATCTTCCTCTTGGGATTTCTAAAGTGCACTTACATTTCAAATCAACCTACACTAACACGAAGTTCCTACAATCTGCCAGAAGCTCAGGGTGAATCACGTGCAACATGGCTACCATGAGGGTGCCCTGTCACCAGTGTTCCCACATTCATTTATGGCTACACCTAAATGAGTGTTTGTTGAGCTGGTCCCTTACATAAAAGTATCTCAACTTTTATGTAAGGAATCTGGTCCTAAAATCATGTAAGAACTCCCGTAGGTAAAGAGAAGAGGAAACTTGAAACACGTTTTCCAATGTATAAACACGGAACAAGAGAACAAGAACATTTCAGTTCATAAGGAAAAATGGATTTGGATTTATATAAAGCCATTTCATACCGAGAGATTCATGATAGAACAAACATCTGTATAGTGTGGCACAAAAGTAGTGGGTAGAAGGACCAGAGATCTTAATGTCTTAACATTCAAAACCTGCTTGGATGCATTTCTATGTGACCTACTCTGGATGATCCTGCTCTGGCAGAGGGGTTGGATGATCTTTTGGGGTCCCTTCCAACCCCTAACATTCTGTGATTTCTCCTCAGTTCAGTTCAAGGTTAAACTTGAAGCTATCCTGCTTGACTTGCGCTATTGCAATTATTATAACTGTTTTATTATAACCCCTGTCTCCAAGACAGACTTCAAAAGCATTGACTCTTTTTCCAGAAGGTTGCTACAGGGAGGAATTCATCTTTCTGCTGGTGAGAGGCTGTGGATGACTTTCACTGAAACCAGCATTTTTAATGGTTCTTAATATAAATGTGATTCTTCTAGACTTAGTTGACTGTGACTTTTTTTTCTCATCCCAAAATTTAGTGGAACTGTAGGAACTGGAACTTAGAAATAATTGTCATTAAAAGGGTGAGAAATCATTACGGGAAGATGCAGATTTCTACAGAGGTAGAATAATGAAAAGTGGACCTGGCATTCACTGAAACTATTTTGAGGAAGAGGTAACAGGAAAGATAGAAATAAAAGAGGAAATATTTAAGAATTAAACATGTGTAAGAAGAAGGCAAATTAAGCAGTTGTTCTAATAAAGAGAGGCAAAGTACAAAAATGGTAGCATTTATGCTTTACAAATGCATACTGACTTGAAATGGGGGAAAACGGTTTCTACAAAATAGAGATGATAAACTTGTTTTCCTTATTACTGTCAGTAAACAATATCTAAATTCAAGTCTGCAGAGCATAACTGGCAGATTTCCATTTCTGCCAGTTCCTTGGTTCCTTCCCATTTCTGTTTCTGGTATTAGCAAAAAGAAATGTTAATTAACCTTAGCAACAAAGCGATGTAAGACCATGACCTGAATTCAGAATATCTTTTGACATAAGACTACGATCTGCGGTAAATTGTAAGTAACATTGGCCTGTCAATTAAACAGGGCAAGATAGCGAAAGAGGGCAGAAGATCTTCATATTATTTTCTGGAACTGAAAAGATCAACAACTCAGTCAGTCAGAAATAATTGTCTGCTTTACTGCCTGCAATTACTTTTAATGGGACTGTGATAGTATCTGCATGCTATGCCTGTGCAGTACTTGCGAGCCAGAGAAAGAGTTTTTCGGCTTTTTGAAACAGATGAATCAAGGAGAGATGTTTCGCTGCAAAATTAGAGGTGTGTTTCAGAAAGAAATTCGCAGAATGATGATGTTCTGTACATTGTCTGGAAACAAGCACAACAAGATTCTGAAATGGGCCAGAACTATTCAGACTGTTATATTAGGCTTGGATAACAGCAGCAATGCTGTGCTGAATAAAGCTGAGTTAACTGAAGACACTTCTGTGTAAATTGCATTTTTTTTTTTAATTATTTTTATCATCATAACTGTTCTTATGCTCTCGAGTAGCTACGCAAATTCTGGGGATGGAGGCATCATGTAAGAAGTGCTGCCTTTCCCTGGAGGGGAATTTTCAATTCCAGTGAATATCTTTTGGTAAGGTGGGTGAAAACTGAGAAAGATCTGTATGTTTCTTATATGTTGTTTACTTAGTAAAAATTATTTATATTTTCATCTTTTTTTTCAGGAAAACAGATTTTTCTTGATCCCTGCATTGTTTTCAAAGTCTTTTTCATATTTCCTTAGATTTTTGTGTGATATTTCATAAGCAGTCCATATTTGGGTTTTGGCATCTGCCCTTAAAAAGTTCATAGAAATTAGAAAATGGAAAAATAACATTTCTAGAAATATGATTCCAAAATTCCAGTGATATTTTCAATACATGAAGTCAAGAATGACTGGGACATGTGAGGGTTTTTTTTGTTTGTAAATAGGCATTTAATTATATGTTTGTTAATTTATCAAATTAAATGCACAATAATTAGAATTTAACAGCAATCTGAATAAGGTGATAAACACCACAAGCCTTTTTAATTTTCTAATTATGAAAGTTTCACATACACAAACAAAAGTTTATTAAAAAAATAATCACAAAAGGGTACGATTATGGATAGCATACTTCTCCATGAATTAAATAAAAACATCATAATGAATTTAAATGGATTTTTTTTCTATGGTATGTTCTTCTTTACTCTACTAAGGTCTTATTTCTTAAAGAATCTACTGCTTATTATCCAAATCATTTGAACAATTAATAACAAAAATGTTTCTCTGTGCCAGTAACGGGAAGAATTTCAGTTCTGAAGGTGAAAATTAATACTCTCAGCTCTATAGAGATATATTACTTCAAGAAATTGCAGAAATTCCCATTTGCTGACCAAAGATGCACTCTCTCAAGGGTTTTCTCCACTTACTGTCAGAATCAAGTTCTTCCACCATCTACTACTCTTTAAGGAACATATTTCATTCATGTGGGAAGGATGTTTAGTGTAAACACAGTCTACATAATATCCATGTACTGAATTTAATATTTCTACTAAGAAAAATGATCCGAGACCCTTTGCACTATTTGACTACTGCCAAAACCAAACTCCTTTTTGTTATCAAGGCCCTACCTCTGGGTTCATGTTGGAGGTATGAAGATAAATTCTTTGCCATACGTTAGCTGCAAATACATGCCTTCTGGCATTTATATGACTACCCCAATATCTTACCTTTCAGAAACAATTTGCTCACGCATTTTGCAAGAGCAAGGAAGCATGAAATGACTTGTCCTTGGCATCATAGCAATGTTAGGAGAGCACCCAGCTTGTGCTAGATATATCATTTGTATTTCTAATTTAAGCAGCTGTATTCCAACACCCTTAATTCTTCCCCAGAAATTATTTACAATTGCCTGCGAAGTTTTTCTCACCCTTAACACAAAGATTAGGATGCCATCCAAATAATACCATACAGCAGCTGCTCTGCAGTGATTTGAAAAAATACCAGTGTTGCACTCCTGCATCCCAGGGCAACAAGTTACACTGGGATGATCCTTTTAATAACTGATGGCAAGGCAGGGTGACCAGCCAGCACCACCTTCTGATGAGCTAGGACCAAGCTAGGTGAGTCCCTGTTCCTCTCATGACACGTGGAGGGAAGGAGGCATTGATCCATGTCTGAGGAAAGATTAATTGCTAGTTTATAATCCTCATAAACTGGTACATCACCATCTGTTTTCACTGCAGCACACATACAGGAGAGAGGATTATCCCTTCATTTTCTACCTCTCTGCACTGCTGTTTCCCAGAGACTTTTCTTTTGGAAGTTTTTTGGGGATTGTAGAAGTGCTTTGCTTTTGGAATTGACTTTTAAACTTGACTTTTGGACTCAGTCATGTTAACAGAGCCTACTCCTACAGTAAGCACATTTTTTCCACTAGCCAATCCCTACTGACCGAGCACACAGCCCAGCACCCGACCTCTCTCAGCTTCTGAGACCAGTTTGCACAGCAGACTCCCCTAAATATCCAGACCCCCAGCTGCTGCTTATGCCTAATGCCCCCAGATCTGCTGTCAGTCCCCAGTGGCCACCAGACTGGCACAGGAGGGTATCCGAGGGCCCCAGTCTAACACAGCCATGCCCATGCCACCAGCTTCACCCAAGCACAAAGCTCTGCTGAACGCCCCGGGGATGTGCTGGCTGTAGCAGTAGCACCGATCTGCCAAAGCACACTGAAGGTGGGTACTTTTATACAATACATTTATTGCTACTAACTGAGGCAGGATGACCAATTTTTGAAAGGAAGAGCACAGATAACACATTTCCTTAGAGAGCTGAAAAGCACTAGTCTCGTAAAAGAACTGAGAGTATCACAGGTGCTGGGGTTTTCTTAAAAAAACCCAGATGGTGTGGCAAACTCTTTGGCAGTTATTCCTTCACTCTGGCTAACTGAGAAACTGATGAAATGGTACGTGTTTAATAATATTCTTATTTTAAAACCACAGTTGTAATGTTTTTTAGGATGATAGCAGAATGCTATTCTTTTTAGCTGCAACAGTAAGTTGTTTGGTATGCAATACTTAGATGTCTAATGAGCTCTATTAATAAAAAAAATGTCTCTAACATTGAAATGAAAGCAACAAACTTTCATAATGTCTCATCATGTCCAGGTATTTTATTTTCAGATTAGCTGATCCCACCCATCAGAGATGACGTTTACTTATAATTAACTTTAAAAAAACAACCCAAAGCAGATAGGTCTTCAAATTGTGTGCGCCTTCGCTAAGAAGACATATACAATCTATGCAAATATTCACAGCAAATTCTAAACATATAAATGCACAAACTCTAGAACAAGCATTGCCTGCTTAAAATAAAATAAAAAGAAAAGTAATACAAAATTAGTAGAGGTAACTTGCAAAAAACATTTGCAAAGGCTTTAAGAATTCACTTTCAACACATCTGGTCACTAATACTGCATTTATTTGATGGCCATAAATGCAAGTAGCAGCAGTCATAGGCAAAGTGCAATAATGAAGGCCAACTTTTAGGAATTTTTAGGTGAGAAAAAAGAAGGATCCTGTAGCACAAACTGTTCTATGTCCTGACCTTTGCACTTTTGATACTCTCTCTTCATGTTGTTCTCTTTTAAGCTATTGATGACTTAGCCCTGCAAAAATTCATCTTTACAGAGAATGTCACTATTTTCCATGATCTCCCAAGTTTGAACATTGATAGTATTTTTCCTACAGCAGCATTCAACTTCAGATACCTCGATTGGGCTGCCATAGGGCCCAAAAGAAGCCTTGGGAATTTCCTGTTCAGCCTCAGAGGCATCTATATGGACTCCACTGAAATCTTATTCAGTGCTACCTCCTCTTATCTTGTTGGTAAAACCAGCAGGACCTTCGTGAGATGATCTGACTCTTTTTCCTGTGGCAACATCCTTGCACAGACATGGTAGCTTCTGGGGAAGATTGGAAGGGGGAAGATAAGCTCCTTCCAGCTGCACCCTGAAGAAGAGCCATGCTATGCTTCAGTCACAGTATAAAACATGTATTTTTATACAATGGCTCCAAAGAACAAGAGAAGATCATGCATAATCACACTCCAAACCAACAGGTCATCACTGAGGGCCTGATATACTGTGTGCTAGGTTACGATACAAAGCACACTGAAATTTGATAAATCCTACTACAGAGAAACAAGACTCAATCCCAGTTACCTCTAGAAATGTCTTTCCTCCTTCTAATTGTTTTGTTATGCCATTCTCTACACTATTTACCAATAAAGTTCCTTTCCTATTCTCAAGACAAGAAAAATTGTTCACAGGAAGAAAGCAGATTCTTCAGACAGTCAAGCCTGAAACACAGGACAGCAGGCTTGAGCAGCAGACCGTAGCTAGGAAACTACTGACACTGTGCAGAAAAAAACCTTTAAGATTACACAAGCTTAGGATAAATCATTGATCAGTTTTACTCCTTTCTCCTCAGTGGTCTAGAATTTCACTTTTACTGTATAGAGGAGAAAATATCGGTCTATACATTTTGATTTTTACTACCAAATTCCTGCAAAACAACATCATCTCTGTGCCATACAAGTAAGTGCTCTGGGTGATGCTTCACTGAACTAGATACTTGACCATTAAGGAACTTGAGCAGTGCACATTTACCCCAGCCCATTTTTGGCTGAGTCGAAGAACAGCTTGCATCCCTGCACGTAAGGTTTCCACCCAACTAAAACAGAACAGCCTTTTCCATATCTTTTATTAACAATGGTCCATGGTATGAGCTGTTACAGAATCACAGAATGTCAGGGGTTGGAAGGGACCTTGAAAGATCATCTAGTCCAATCCCCCTGCCAGAGCAGGATTACCTACAGTAGGTCACACAGGAACGTGTCCAGGTGGGTTTTGAATGTCTCCAGAGAAGGAGACTCCACAACCTCTCTGGGCAGCCTGTGCCAGGGCTCTGGTACCTCACAGTGAAAATATTCTTCCTAATGGTTTTGTGGAATCTCCTATGCTCCAGCTTGCATCCGTTACACCTTGTCCTATCACTGGACATCACATATTTTTAAACATTAATTAGATTCCCTAAGCCACGTTTGGCCTTGCATGAAGAGCACTTGCTGACTACTAAAACTCTGTACGAGCGAACGTGCTAATGATTTGATAGGACTGGGGTCTGCTTACCTGCACCATGCCCTTAATGGACACAGCCAAATGGACAGGATTATGAAGTCTAGCTGCTATCAAAATACAGCAATTACATGTTACAGGGCTTTTATTTGACTCACTGATCTCTGTTTTAAAACTAGAGGCTTTTCTCCCTCTGAAAATGAAATGGCCAGTTACCTGGAGTAGAAGAACTGTGTTCTTCTCAAAATGACCATACCACAAGGCTTCTAAGCTCTACAATTTATGACCAGATAGCTATTTAAGGTGGAAAATCCAGAATGCGAAAGTCTGAAAACAAGCCTACAGTCACCCCGTAGTGGGAAAGCATGTCCTTCCTTCCAGTCCTGCTTTCCCAGCTAGCAGTATTTTGTGGGTTATGGGCTCCAAAAAAAACACCCAGATCTCTTTCTTCCATGGTCCTTGAGGTCTGTCTGTGAGTCTGTTCCTGGCAGATAACAGTCACTTTCTTCTCTCTTGTGGTCCGTTCCTGTGCCGCAGGCTCCCTGCCTGCTCTGCCTCCTCCTCCTCCCCCACCTGCCACATCTTGGCTCCAAAAGTTTCTCCTGACTGAGTTAGGATAAAAGGAACCTCCTCTTTTCTGCATCAGCTTCGGCAGCCAGCATCAAACAACTAAGCAGTCTTCCACTCTGCTGCCCAGTCATGTGCTCTTTACAAAAATACATAATGCAAAATCAAAATCACAGAAGTACTAACAGACTAAATAACCATAGCATCTCTTGCATACTCTCATCTACAAGACTGCTCCAGAACCTCAGTACTTCCCTTATTAATTAAGTTCTATCGATCAGTCTAAGGCTACTTCTTGGTCCATTCACATGCACTTGGTTTTGTGCCAATATAATGTACAAGGTGGTGGATAAGGGCCAGACTCTGGACAAAACTCGTTTCCTGGAGTCTCACATTGCCATGAAAATCTCTGGATGCTGAAGAACAGCTGCAGTGATTCCTGGCTATTTTCCAAGCAATCTCCATGAATTGAAATTGATCTCATCTTTTGGTGAGGTCCTCCAAATCTGTCGTTGACAGAGCAACTTCAGGGCCCACAAGCAGCAGTCAGCTACTAGGCATCAACTGAAGAGCTGTGGCATAGCCCAAGCCCCATGTAGAGGAACATCTATGGGAGGACAGGCCAATAACCTGGTCTGGGAGCTCCACAGATTTACCAGCTTGGACCTGTTTTTACATAATGCAGTACTCAACTAATGCAGCCTTCCCAGGGCTGTTAAACTGGGGAAGCACTGGTGAACACGCCCTCCACTTCCAGGGCTGAGCTATTTCCACAAAGTGCTGCTCACTAACTCTGCTATGCTCCAAATGTCTGCAAGCAGCAGTAAGGACCATCTTGTCTTTTCTCCAAGACCAAACAAGAATGGACAGCGAGGTCAAATAGTACATCCTTTGATCTTTTCAGATTAACTAGATAACCAGCTCCACCAGCTAACACGACAGGTGTTGATGCCATTTAGCAAAGGTGGTGAAAGCTGGATAGTGATGAAATTATGAATTTAAGAATTTCTGTGTGAAGTAGAAAAAAAGATATGTATATAATGATCTGCTGGAAGAAGAAAGGCACTGAAAACTTTCTCATACCTCTGCATGCTGTCATGAGTCAATGCAAATGAAAGGCATTCAAAGTCAACTTTTAAACCATTTTAAGCTTTATTGCACATTGCCCTGAAGATACATAGCGTAAGTTTGTTGCCCGTGACTTTTATTTTAATTCCTGCATCATGACAGCTTGCCGTGGTGTCTGCAGTGTGATTCAAGAATGGAACAAAGTGCAAACAAATGTTAATGTGCCGTATGCAAACAACATTTACATTTGTTGTTGGCAGCATAATTTGGAGCACTATTCAGGAAAATTCGAGCCATGGCCCTTATTAAAAATGTCAGTCTGCAGGCTTTTTAAAAATAATTTTGATTGAGATAAGCTAAATTTTTAATTATTGCTACTGACACCAGCGTAAACCTTCTAATTTTGACAAAATCTACCTTTATTCATAAAGTATTGAATCATATAATTTACACTGTGAACAAGGTGAGCTTCACCCATTAAAATAGTTTAAGGACGAGAATGTTAATTTTGCTTTCAATTTCAGAATGTTACCTCCAAAATTGAGAAAAGTTAGCTCAGAGAGAGAGAGAGATACTGTGAATTTAGCCACAAACCATATAATCCTTCTATGTTAATAGGACTTTTTGTCCAGGTAATAGCACCTAAACCAACAAACCAACAAATTACTGTAAGATCTCTGACTTACAATGAAAGTCCGTTCCGGGAAAACATGTGCTGCAACTGAAAAATACATCTTAAATTGAAGAAAGATCTGATGTATTAATATAGCCAGGAGAATATACACGCTTAAATGCTTTCTAATAATATAAGTTGCACAATGGGAGCTGTACATTGGATGTATAAGAACAACTTTCTTCACTGAAAGGGTTGTCAGGCATTGGAGCAGGCTGCCCAGGGAAGTGGTTGGGTCATCATCCCTAGAGGTATTTAAAAGACATGTAGATGTGGCCCTTAGGGTTGTGGTTTAGTGATGGACTTGGTAATGTTGGGTTAATGGTTGGACTCGATGATCCTGAAGGCTTTTTCCAGCCTAAAAAATTCTGTGATTCTGTGATTCCACGAAGACTGAAGAAATTCATCCTGATAACCTCAAATAACAATATAAATCAAGGTCCACAGTGTTCAACGTACCAAATGCTAATAAGGCAGGTTCCTGGGGAAACTAGGGGAGAATGATCCAGCAGTTGTAGCCTTCTTTTCACACCAGTCAGCAATGGAGAGTTCCCCAAAGTGGTTAGTTCTGTCTCTCCTCTGGCAGTGAGGGTATCACCACCCCCCTAATACGTATTCTGCTAACTGTAACTGTTACAATACACTGCACTGGTCAGATACCTACCTTCTGATGTCATCAGAACAAAAGATTTCAGTCTTGTGAAGATAGAAGGTAAATGTTAACATTTTTCTTAAGGCATTTGATGACATTAGAAGTATATATAGTGTCAGCACTACATATGTGTTTTTGTATGTGCCCTATGAGATTGTGTGTATGTCTGTGTGTGTGTTTGGCCAGGAAACTCTTTAGTTCAAGGTTTTTCAATTAGAAATAGCAGGAGATAATTATCTCTCTTTGGTCAGAGTCTTTTAATGTTGTTTTATTGTACTGAAAAGCAAATGCAGCCAGCACACTTAGTCTCATAAATATTCATGACAGGTGTCTGTATAATGTTTATCCCTAACTATCTATACTTATGTGTTTTGTATTCATCAATATTTTTGCACTTGGTGGAAGGAGAAGCTGGGAAGGTTCATCCCACTGACAATGAGCCCGGGAGAACTTCACCAGGCTGGAAGAAGTCCTAAAAATATAAGCCCTCAGGTCTTTGCAAGTGGAATTCTTCCAGTCATTGGAGGAAAAAACAATTAAATTAGGATTGCCATATGGCGTAAGGATTATTACTAGGAAAGTTCTGGGGCACTCAGTCACTGAAAAGCATCCACAAAATATCGCCTCTTTTCAGCAAGGCACTCTGAGAAAAAGGAGATAGATAATCTCTGGGTGCTGAGGCTGCTGAGGCTGCCATGAATTGAAGATATTTAAACTTCGGAATGAGGAAGAAAGTTGGCAGTTAGTGGTGTTATCACCATATTTGGTCCTAACAAAATTCACTTTGGTAATAAAAAAGCTTCAAAACCCAATCTGTACATCCTGAAGAAAGAAACTGATAGGAGTGGTTAGAAACATAGTCAAATGTGCAGTCTCCCCAAACATAAACTCTTGTATCTCATCCACACAGATACTGAGGTAAAATCAGTAAGAAATGCTTGATATGCGTGGCTGGTCTTTGCCTTACCCGTTTTCCTATTCACAGCAGTATCACTTCATGCAATATCACTTTGCCTTGCTTGAAAGTAACTGCAGGAGTGCCGTGCTATTCATTCCTCAGGGTTTTCATCCCCACATTTATGGCAGCACCACTACAATCCCTCTTTGCTCATCTTAGTAGGCAGCTCCATTTGCTCTTCCCTTGTGGCCCCTCGGGCTCACCCCCAACTATTGGCATGAGAGTGCAGCCCTGCTCAATCCCTTCTGCAAACAGCTGCACATCACTGAGCTTTCAGGCTGCTGAACAAGGGCTTGAAGAAGCTTTAGATATCGTAGCCTTTGAAACCTTGTGCAAAGACTGCAGGGAGAGTCAGTGAAAAGAAAGAAGGGTGGCCTCCTTCAGTATCTCTCACCCCATGGGCATCAGGCCAGAATGTGCATTAGCCTTAAAATGTATGAAATTAATTTGTACAAATGCGGCTGATAATGATTGCATGGTGCTTTATGTACATTGTTCTTGAGATGCCCTAAAGCAACACACATGTTCTAGCATAATTTGTACTTTTAGAGACAATATCAAGAGCCTGTGATGTATCAGCTCTCTGTTGTTCCATTTAGAGAGTTAGGAATAGATAACTGAAGCTTGCAGGAGTTCCCTGCTGGCTTTCACCTAAGAAATGTACATTAGATCTCACTATTTATATTCTAGCAACAAATTCACAGGACACAAATGCCTTTAATGCCTGTAACCCTCAAGTTTATTAAAATGGGTGAAGAATTAAAAAAAAAAACAAACCCTCAGATATCTGGACACCATGACAGATCTCATATATCATTTTTCTAAGTGATCTGAGACTCTGCACACATGAAACATGCCTGCTCTGTCATTCTCCAGTCTTTGGGAAGGCTGCTCAAATCATTCTTTGGACTTTCATTTACATGGTGTGATGAGCAAAGCAGGCTGTTTGGATAGTCATCTTCCATTATGCAAAGGGTAGATGTTTCCTGCTCCGTGGGTGGCATCCTTTCACTCATCTCCCAGGGAGATCAGCTTGAGACCTGTGGGAGCTGAAAGCATGAAGCTGTTCCCCTTATCACAAGCAGGTGAGCAGGTATGTTCCTTCACCTCTTCAGATGTGGCCTGCATGGACTGGAAGTGACCTGAGTCCTGCTCTCGCTGGCCATATTTGTCTTTTAATAAGACCTTGTATTTCTGGCAAGTGCTGTTGTTTGCTTCTAAAACAGACCAGTGACTTTGGCGGGGAGGGAGACATCCATTGAACTTTTCATTGGATCAAGTCTCAGTGCACACACTTTTATCTTCAATTTCTTCCCACAGGATGTATAAACTGGTGGATTGATCAAAGATCACCAGATTCTTTTGACTGGGCACAAGAAAAGACCCTTGAAAGATTCCCCTTTTCACCAGAAAAAGAGCAGCAAATAACGTTTTGGTAAATGAAGCTGAGTAAAAGGTTAATAGAATTGATGAAAGCAGTGGAGAACTATTCCCATGGACCGCAGTCTCTTCGCACCACTTCTTACAAAACATTTCAATACACTTATTTTTGTGGCCATAAAGGAAATGGTGGACATCCAAAGCTTGCTACTCACATTAGAGGATTTGTTGTAGAAAGGAAAAAACTCTCGTTGCTCTTCACTTGCTTAATTCAATTCAACTGTTTTGAAAAGCCTATTTTTAGATTTCTGATTAAAGCTTCCCTTAAGTTCTTAGTGAAGCTGAATATTTCTTTCTTCTTGAGTTGCAAGCACTGTTCTCTTTATCTGAAAGAAATGTATTTAAAATTACTCCACCATTTCAGAAAAAAAAAATATTAATCTGATGTTTTGGAGATCAAATACCTGAAGTGAAATATATCCTGCATCTCTGCAAGTCAGTGGATGTGAAAGTTATCATAAACAAGGAATGAACAAGGGTTGTTCGAAACTCATCCCTCAAGGAGATCTAGAGGAGTCCTCTTCCGCACCTGCTTTTCAGCCTTCAACTTCAGGAACAGAGGCTGCCACCCTTAGACACAAATATCTCAAGTTTCTTTAGTTGAAGAGAAGTTATCTTCAGAATACTGTGTCTGAACATGAGCAGAGATTTGTTATCTCTGTTCCAGGTAGTCTGGGATTACAGATTGCATACCTCAGTCTTACTTGGTTCATTTTTTGTTATGTAAACCAAACTTGTTGCCAAAATAACCTACCATAAAAATCCCTTCATCCTATTTCTGTATCTTATTATCACTCCTGTTTATCTCTCTGTTCCTTTCTGAGGAAGATGGTGCCTTTTATCTCCGTTAAATCTGAACAACTCAAACTGCGATGATGACACAAAGATAGAAAATTATTTCTGAACCCCATCATCAATAACATGTACGTTGGGGAAGTATCTAGTAGCTGTAAGAAGACAAAAGCACAGGGATGGTCTTTGACCTGGCAGTCAGAAGACTGCGTTGCCACAGTTTGCAAGCTGATTCCTATTTAGCTACAAAATGCTTTATAAATAAGAAACTCCACCAAAATTAATTAATATAAACTTTAACACAAAGCTAAAAATGATCTACATATGGCTTTTCTTCCATTTCCTGTCCAGTAAGCCCTGCAGTTTCAGCCCTTGGTTTCATAATGTTATTGGGCTGCATGAATTCAGTGGGCTGGTTAGCTCAGGGGGCTGAGCTTGGTACTGATAACACCAAGGTTGTGGGTTTGATTCCCGTTCGGTTCGCATGTGTTGCCTGATCTAGTCGAGAAGTGGCATCCCTGCCCATGACAGGGAGGTTGGATTAAAGTGATTTCTGAAGTCCCTTCCAGCCTATTCTGATTCTATGAATTCATTTTTCTCTTCAAAGAAAGTTTGTGATCACTGTCGAGGTAATTTGAGCTCCTGCGTACTGCCTCTTTAAAATATATCCAGTCGAATATATACAACCCACCCCTTATTTTTTCTGAATTTTCTTGCATTTCCTCTACCACCCATGAACATTTTTAAACATCTCAAACTATCTTATATTTAGTAATGACTATGAGCTTCACCTTTTTGGAGGTACTTCAACAACAGGATCCTAAATCTAAGTTGGATTTCTTGCCTCGTCCAAGAATATTGTAAACAATCAATTTCTTCTCTTGGGAAATCCACTTAAAAGGAGAAGCTGCCGGGAAGTTCCTCTTGGATGTGTAGGAAGGTGTTCTGCAGAAAGAAAACAGTAACCCCACTTTTCTCTTATCTAGAATGTAGTGGAGTTTTCAATGCATGAATAAAGTGCTTGTGAAGGCTCAGCCAACCGAACTCGTACTCCCTCCTTGACGGTTATGGCTGTGTCTGAGGGAAATGAGGTCAATTCCCTCAGTTCCTCTGGCAGATGAACAACTTGTTCCGTCCTTTTTCTCTTGTTTGTTTGGAAATCAAAAGGAATGATTTGTGGAGAGGAAGCTGGTCGTGTATGCATTAATCAGAGCCGTTTGTGGTTTGTGGGAGAATCTCCTCTGAGGCTGTACAAGGAAAGGAAAAGCCATTTTCTGCTTCAGGAAGCAAGCCCTTAGGGACATCATGCAAGGCAAAGTCAAGGCAAACAGTTGCCTAACTGGTGAGAGTAGGCTGAGGAAGACCTTGCTGTAGTACCAACAGTGGGACGTCGAGGAAGCTATGTAGGGCAAGACTTTTCAGACTATTTCAGCATGTAAAGATGCAGTGAGAGGTCACTGGCATTTTCAGAACATTGGAGCCACTCATGTGCTCTACACCTGCTTGCTGGAAATCTCTGTCTGGTTCTTCTGGGGCTTCAGAATTTGCAAATCTGGATGATGACCTGAACATTACATACCCACAAATGCCCAGAGCTAAGTGGGAAAGAGGTGGTGCTGGAAAACTTCCTTAGATGTAGAGCGAAGTTAACAGGCCAAACTGCAGCAGCAGCAAGGCAGCTCTCAGCTAGGTGACTCCTATGAGCCCGTTGCCACAAGGTTTGTATGTTGTGACAGGTGAGGGGATGCTTTAAAAGGATTTGAAAAAGTCCTATCAGTCCCTGCAGGGAATGAGGACAGGGCACAGCACCAGAAGAAATGTACCTCTCGAGTAGGTATCAGCAGCTTACAGGTTAAAGATTGAAGCTAAATTAAAATGGAGAGCTCAATAATACACTTCTCTAGGCTTGAGAGGTCTGGGTATCTTACTCTTTCACACATCACACACAAGCACAGTGTGTTTGAACAACAAACAGAGTCTACCGAAGTGGTGACAGCCTCATTTTCTATCACCTGCACATAATTTTACCATTCACTTTTCCATATTTCTACTACAACACTCTTGCTTGCCTTCATTTTGCCCTTTGGCTTTCAAGTATGGTTTTTTACCAGTACCATAGAACAGCCAGAAAATCCTAAGCTTAGAATACTGTAATGAATAGTATTATTGTCAGGAGCTGGTAAAATGATGGTTGAAAATATGTTCTCTGATATCAAGAAGAATCGTCAATCATTATTGACAACTAGTCTCATCTCAAAAGTCCTGACTACTGAGAGGGATGCCACTGCATTATGCCCTGCAGAGGCTCCTTTCTGCCATCCAGTACTGACCACAGTGGAGCATCCTGCAGCACTGCTGGGAAATCACAAGGTTCAGTTTTTTGCTCAGGCTGCAAAATACCTTTAATCCATCACAGCTGCAGCCTGGAATGCAGAGCAAGTCAGGAAATGTCCTGGGCATTCTAATTTTTAAGAGAATTTCATGTTGCGCCTTTTTTTTTTTTTAAAGAGATATTTTTGAAAGTGCCCTTGTAATTGTGCGTGGTCACATATAACCACTGTTTCAAGATTGCTGTGGTTTCGTATTACCATTAATCAATGTAACACATATTAACTAAGTACTTCATTCTGCTGCTGCATGATTTATTAGGTCTTCCTTCATTATTGTGTTTGATCAGAAAACTAATTAAACAATGAACTGTGGCAGCAACACATACTTTACATCAATTATTAAAAGCAGGGTTCTTGGAATAAAAATGTGGTAATGAATACTTGAGTTACCATGAGTTGCACTTCATTTCAAATTATCTGAACTGTTATTAGCACTAATCCTTGGCTTTCTTGTTTATGAACAAACTAGATATGACAATGTTAAAGACAAGCATATCAAATTTTCTTATGACACTGGTACTTTAAAGATTGGCAAATAAGGAGTGAGTTCCTAGACTTAACTAATATACAGGTATGTTCTATATATTAACATCTTTTTTGAATCAATGTAAGGCCTCATTTATCATCTTCATTACTAGTCATTGAGTATACTCACACCATATCTGGAATTTGCTGTGTTGAATACCAAGCATATTAGCAATGTCTCCATGAGTAAAACGAGATTTAGTTACCCTACACAGAATTTTAACCTTACAAATTTCAAAGCTGTTTGTTTACTTATTCTTCAAAATGCATTCTTCCTGCACCATTGTGATGCATTTTCCCATGGCTTGTTCAACCTGCTTTATGCCAGTTAGATTGCCCATGCTCTTAGTTATTCAGATCTTATAGACAGCAGAGCCACTTACCTGCCTGAAACTCATTCCACTCACATTTCACCTTCATATACTGAGAATTACGCTCACGGGGCATAGTCCATATTTATTTCTTTTGCAATTGCTTCTGAGGAGAATCTGTCATATATTTGTGTTGTGGAAGAATTAAAAAAAGAGTAACCATTTTATACCTGTAAAGAAGGAAGCACCTTTCATTAAATGCCACACTAGTTAGTTAAAGCTCTCCCTCCCTATCATATTTGGAGACTGAGGCAATTATCCAGCAACTACTTTATTTCACAATCTTAATGGATTCTTCAAACCTGAGACCCAGATTGTTTTGAGAAATACTGCATTCCCAGAACCATACATTGTAAGTGGCCTTTATTAAAAGGTACAATTTCAAGAAGCAGTTTCTCCTTTATTCCCTGTTCATCAGGCTTTAGTTTCAGCCTTCTCCACCATCATAAAGTACTGAGAGTGAATTTCCTCAGTGACAGTTTCAGATATTGCTCAGATCATCTCCCAGATGTGGCTGGCCATGAGCTGATTTGCTCCTCAACCAGCAGGACATTTGGAGGAATACATTTTTGTAATAGGTTTTAGCTTGTGCCAGGGGAAGTGAATGTTTCTGTGAGGGGGAGTTTACCACCTTTCCTGAAATCTGCTTTCAGTGTACAGCTGCCATCTGACTTACAAAAGGCATCCTTGCTTCCATCTGGATGAGTTAGTAAGTTATCTGCCTGCACCTATCCTTCACTTCTAGCTGACAACCACACATTATGCAAATCCCTGCGCTCTGATGGAGAACAAAGATGAGCAATAAGAAATCAGAAGTTTTCATAATCAGTGTATGTTTCTTACAAGTTCTGCATTCCCAAACAGACCTCTACCTTCCCCGCTGCAGTCAGCTGAGGGTAGCAATGATCCTCCTCTAAATAACTATTTACTGCCTTACTCTTACTAGCTCCTACTTTTCTCTAATTGGTGTCTCACTAACAGAAACGTGCATCTGTCTTTTTTCTGCCTTATGAAGAAGCCAGAGCACACATACCCAACACATGCAAGAAGTACAGAAGAGCCCATACTTGCCTCTATATGTGCAAAAAAGACCTGGGTTGTCATTTTGAATAAGGGAAAGATTATGAATTGAAACAGTTTCAAAAATCATTGATTCTTTTCAGTCCTACACCCATAACTTTCAAGTTTTTTCCTGTTATGAATTTATAGATATGTATATTCTACACATATTTTCATTATCATAAAAATTTTAACGAGGTGCAATCAATAACACAGCTCAGCCCAATTTTCATTACACTAGAAATGGACTTTTATGCAGGATTCTCTATCAGAGTTCAAAGCATTAAACTAGGAAGCAGAAGTACCAGGATGCTCTGGAGCATTCTAATGCTATACTATAGAATACTTAACAATTATGTGATACATTGCCGGATAAAAACACCATTCCAGACAGAAAGATTCACTTTAATCAACCTAACTCAAAGAATCCTCAACTTGCGGTATGGTAAATATATTATACAAGCTTTGCAGGCTGACCAGAGCTTGATACAGACTCACAGCTCCCTGATTTCACATATTCTAGGATTTGTCATTAATTGTGATATAGACAAAAGGACACTATTATCTGTAGAGGAAAAAACAAGCGGAACCAACCCCCAAAATCCCTAACCTTTCTGCATGCAAAACACACCATTCTTTTACTCAAGCAAAGATAATTTGACAGTGCTAGCCTTTATCCGAGATAAAGACTTAAACAGCAAGCTGCTATGAAAAATTAACTCTGATAAGCAGACAGACATGCCTCTACCTGACCCACAGCACTCTCACTTGTTTCACCTTGTCCACAATTTGCTGTGATGCTAACCAACCCTCCTCTTCTGCGTTACCAGCTCCCAACCTGGGGCTGAGCTTTCCGGCTCTCATGCTGTTTGAACACCACTGGCATCATACTTCAAAAAGTTGCCTTCTGTTATCTCAAACGTTTTGTGAAAGTCCAATTGTGGATGTTTTCCCCAAGTGGGTGCTGGAAATGGAATGCTTTGTTTTGTGGTGTGTCAGCTTAGCTACAGCACACATTCTCTGTGCAGCTCTCAGAAAGGGATTTTAGCTTGTTATACGCTTCAGAGCTTGTTCAAAGCTTGAAGGCCACAGATCTACTCACTGTCCTACAGCATGTGTTTCTGTTAGGGACAATGCTGGAATCCTCTTTAGGTGACATTTATATATGTATGACTTCACTGCAATGCCCACATTACAATGGACAATTCAAGGCAATTAAGGCAATTCAAGGCACAGACCTTCAGACCCAAAGCCATTTCACATTAACCTGGCATTGTCCGACCTTCCTGAGCTGTTAAGGTTTACAAAGTCCTTCTACCTACCTTGGGATATGGTAGAATGAGGTGAATAGTGTTTCAAGGGAAATATTTAGTGCCCTTTTTAGGATTTGTCAACAAATTTTCAAGCTGCAGATGGGATGAATAAGGACATATGATAAAAATAGTCACTTCAGAGAAGATAATACATAGAGGTCAGATCATGGCAGAGTGCTTCTGCTGTGCCAGTTGCCCCAGAAGAATGTTGGCCTCAGAAGCTTGTCCCCATGTGAGCATTTTCTTCTTCAAGCTGTTTTAACTCAGTATATTTTTATCCTTGATTTTGTATCTTTGCCACTACCCAAGCTGACTGTGTAAGAGCTGAGCACCCGAAGCCACTGGAACAGGTGATTTATCCTTCCTTTGTCCCACAGGTAAGTCTCCAACTTGCTGATAGAAAACCACAAATGGAATGTGGTTTACATTTCTGGTCGCATTTTGCTGATTACTGCAGCAAATTGAAGCTGTATGGGTGGTGAAACAGAGGAAAGAAGAGTTTTAAGACCCATTCATGGTGAGGAGGGGTTGGAAAAACAACTCTTACAATGAAAAGGCAGAAACTGCTCATTTGCTAGGCATTGCTTTCAGACAACTGTGTGATAAGTCCTTTTTTCCCCCCCTAGCATTTGCTGAGATTTTAAAGTACAATGCTTCTGTCAGTGGCAACTCATCTCCTCACCCATGGGGTAGGCTACCTGCTGTGATATCCCTCCAGGGTGCCAAATTATCTGTGCAGTTAAGGATCCATGGCTTTCAAAGATCTCACATACCCTTCCTCAGCCATATGTAACAGGAAGAAAGGGAAGTGTCAACACGCTGTTTACTGCTTACCTGTCAGGCTAGTTCCTTATCTCTGAAGACAGGCAGCTCAAAACCACAGTAGACTTACTGCTTCTCAGTTACTTGTGTAGCAGTCTGGCCCTCAGTTTGCATCAGGGTGGCAGAGCAAATGTCTGCATTCTTTTTTCGCTCTGATACAAAGTACTGCTTGTGCTCAAAGACAGTCAGCCTTCTGTCACTGCACATAAGACATCCAGGCTCACTTAAAAAAAATGAAAAAAATCCCAAAAAAAACAAAAGAACAAACACAACCCAAACAACAAACCCAGTTTTACATAGCACAGAGATTTTTTGCAGGAACATGAAGATCTCATAGATATCGCCCAGCTATTCTACACTGATATTTCAGCCTTCAAAGAGCTCTTCTTCCTTCTATACTGAGCCACTATGAAATCCCATGCTGAGAAGCTTCAGATGGATTACACATGCTTTTCCAATGTCCCTTTAGTTCGCACACCCTCATGTACTACAGGAAGGAAAATTTGTGCCAGTTTTGGGGTGTGATTAGTTTATTTTCAAAAGGTTGAAAAAATAATGTTCACCAAAAGCAGCGTTTTCTCACACACTGAATTATCCTGAAGCATTTGTACTGCAAACATGACTCTAATTAGATTTCACAGTTTTCAAGTCATTACCTCTCTATCAGCTACTCAAGTATCATTGAAGGCAAAAGGCAGATGTTGCTGGGTAGTGCCTGCGTTCTTGAACCCAGACTTGATCCCATCCTTCTTACTATGGTGCAATCAAGACTAATGTATGCTTTTGTCTCTCGAGTAGAAGTGACGGCTCTCATCTCAATGAACAGTGTTAACACTCATGCAAAGTTTTTATCCATATAGCCCATTTTATCAACCATTTTTCAAAATGGAAGACAAATTGTGAAAACAAAGCCTAGCACTCAAAAGTGAGTGTTATAGAAAAACATATTAGACTAAAAATAAACTCAGAAACTCAGAATAGTTTCTAAAGCCAAATACACTTTATTTGATCCAAACCAACCAAATCCCCTTTCCCTGTCCTTTCTGTGTGCCTCTGTAACATTCTGAGAGGGTTGTGTATCCCAAAACACATGTAAGTAAAATATGTATAATGCCATCACACAGTTGTTTAGAGGACAGAGAATGGAAGGCCAAACTAAAGAAGACATGCTCTAGGCTACGGAAGCTGAAATGTGGAGAATTTTACGTAGATGTCCACTGCAGGAAGAAACCTGGCCCTTAAGAAGTGGTCTTTGGACTTGCCATTAATTTCTGAGGCTGACAACACCAAAAAGACACTTGTGTGTTTCCTGGTCCCAGTTGGTCTGACTGAAGTACCATCTCTCCTGTCTGGTCCTAGCCAGGGTGGTCACATTTCTGTCCAGATTTTCTGGCTACACATGAAACAACAGTGAGGATCAGTGAACCACACTACTATTACCAGCAGCTGAGAAGAAGAGGGCCATAAGGAAGACAGAGATATTTTGGCAAGAGGCATTTTATGTCTGGGTAAGACAAACACCTGAACACAGTGTGCCTGTGCCTGAGAGTGTGTGAGGGCAGGTCCAGAGTTCTTCCTCCCCCTCATCATCGTCATCTGGCCGTATGCTTCTGCAGCCCTACAGAAACCTGCGACATGCTGGATGTGCGGAGAATGTTGTTGTGCAAAAGTAAAAAATGAACCTGCAAATCTCATGCTGCAGAAATATTTCCTTCATGTTACTATCAAATGGGCTCTGCTGAGCAGTCGTTGAAAGGACAAGCCTGCTGACTTGGGCAACTGAGCCCAAGCTTGCTGCTCAAAATGTTATAATGTGCACCTGCTTTTTGATCCTTTCCCCTCATTTATAGCACATAACCTTCAATATTGTAGTATAGTTTTCATTAGGTATATGGGAGCATATAGTTTTGTCTCTACTACTGTATTTCACTGAGTTTGAATGACTAAAAAAATTCAAAGCAAATGTAAAGTGTCTGAAAGCATTTAGCCAAATTATAGGATTTTTCTGTACATTTTTCTCATATTTTAAGGAAAAGTATTGCGTATCTAAAGCTTGCTCAGACAATAAACTTCAGTTAGCCTCTGCAGTACTTGAAACAAGTCATCATATTCTTCTAATATGTACTTCAAACTTTCTTTAAAATCTCAAACTGCAAGAACTAATAGCAAACATTCCAGGCATATTTTCACATTCATTGTTCAAAATATCTGTATTTTCTCCGAGTCTTGTGCTGCAGATATAGCCCTCAAAGGACGAAAGGACTCCTTACAGGTCTGAAGATATTGTTGATTAATCACAGAATCACAGAATCACAGAATGTTAGGGTTTGAAAGGGACCTTGAAAGATCATCTAGTCCAGCCCCCCTGCCAGAGGAGGATTCCCTACAGTAGGTCACACAGGAACGCCTCCAGGCGGGTTTTGAATGTCTCCAGAGAAGGAGACTCCACAACCTCCCTGGGCTGCCTGTGCCAGTGCTCTGTCACCCTCACAGTGAAACAGTTTTTCCTCATGTTTTTGTGGAACCTCCTATGTTCCAGCTTGTACCCATTGCCCCTTGTCCTGTCACTGGACATCACTGAAAAGAGCCTGGCTCCATCCTCCTGACACTCACCCTTTACATATTTATAGACATTCATGAGATCACCCCTCAGCCTCCTCTTCTCCAAGCTAAAGAGACCCAGCTCCTTCAGCCTTTCCTCACAAGGGAGATGTTCCACACTATCATCTTTTTTACTCTATGCTGGACTCTCTCAAGCAGTTCCCTGTCCTTCTTGAGCTGAGGGTCCCAGAACTGGACACAATATTCCAGATGTGGCCTCACCAGGGCAGAGTAGAGGGTGAGAAGAACCTCTCTCGACCTACTAGCTACTCCCCTTCTAATACACCCCAGGATGCCATTGGCCTTCTTGGCCACGAGGGCACATTGCTGGCTCATGGTCATCCTGCTGTCCACCAGAACCCCCAGGTCCCTTTCCCCTAAACTGCTCTCCAACAGTTCAGTTCCCAATCTATACTGGCACATGGGGTTGTTCTTTCCCAGGTGCAAAACTCTACACTTGCCCTTGTTGAACTTCATAAGATTTCTCCCTGCCCAGCCCTCTAGCCTGTCTAGGTCTCTCTGAATGGCAGCACGGCCTTCTGGTGCGTCAGCCACTCCTCTCAGTTTTGTGTCATCAGCAAACTTGCTGAGAACACTCTCTAATCCCACATCCAGGTCACTGATGAATATATTGAAAAGCACTGGCCCCAGCACTGACCCCTGAGGGACCCCACTAGACACAGGCCTCCAACTAGGCTCTGTCCCACTGACCACAAGTCTCTGACTTCTTCCCTTCAACCAGTTCACGATCCGCCTCACTACTCGATCATCCAGACCACACTTCCTCGGTTTAGCTGTGAGGATGATGTGGGGCACTGTGCCAAATGCTTTACTGAAATCCAGATAAACCATGTTCACTGCACTACCGTCATTTCTCCATCTGGTTATGTCCTTATAAAAGGCTATCAGTTTGGTTAAACATGACTTCCCCTTGGAAAAACCATGCTGACTGCTCCTAATGACTCTCTTATCCTTGATATGCCCAGAGACAGCACCAAAGATAAGTTGTTCCATCACCTTTCCAGGGATGGCGATGATGCTGACCAGTCTGTAGTTACCTGGGTCCTCCTTCCTGCCCTTTTTGAAGACTGGAGTGACATTCACCTTCCTCCAGTCCTCAGGCAGCTCTCCTGTTGCCCACAACTTACCAAAGATGATGGAGAGTGGCCCAGCAATGACTTCCACAAGCTCCCTCAGCACCTCTGGGTGCATCCCATGAAGGCCCATGGATTTATGGATGTTCAGATTACCTAACTGATCCCTAGCCCAGTCCTCATCAACAAGGGCAAACTCTTCCTCTATCCTGACTTCCTCTGGGGCCTCAGGGCTCTGGGGCTCCTGAGGACAGTCTCCAGCTGTACAGACAGAGGCAAATAAAGCATTCAGTGACTCTGCCTTCTCTGTATCCTCTGTCACCAGGGCACCCACCTCATTCGGCATTGGGCCTACACTGCCTCTAGTCTTGTCTTGTCTGCATTGTATTTGAAGAAGCCCTTTTTGTTGTCCTTGACCTCCCTTGCAAAGTTTAGTTCAAGGCCCTTACAAGGCCATAGCTTTCCTAGTTGCCTCCCTACATCCCCTTACCCCAGTCTTATACTCCACCCAAGTGGCCAGCCCCTCCTTCCATGATCTGTAGACTCTCTTCTTCCACTTGAGTTTGCCCAGCGGTTTCCTGGTTAACCATGTGGGTCTCCTGGATCTCTTTCTTGATTTCCTGCCTATTGAGATGCTGTGATCTTGAGCTTGGAAGAAGTGGTCCTTGAATATTAACCAACTATCTTGGACCCCTTTACCTTCTAGTACCCTGTCCCATGGGATTTCCCCTAGCAATTTCTTGTTTACAAGGTTCAGTGCTAAAATCTGAACATAAACAGGAAAAAAAAATATTTTCCTTGTTCTTTCCTTGTTTGTATCTCTAAAATTTTCACAGCCCGCCTTAAATTATTTTTTCGGCTCTCTCTCAGTTCTCTTTGTAACTACACTACAGCTACTATAACTATATAGCTCACGAAAGAGCAATGAAAACACAAATTAAGAATAAAAGTTTCCAATGAAATGCAGAATTTCTCATGCAGGCTACTGCCAAAGGTAATTCTGAAGGCTCTTCTGTCAGTAAATGCTTCACAGCATAGTAAAATGAAATCATTTAAGGCAGGCAGTCACAGGCTGTAAAGGATATCACGTATAACACAATGACATTTAAAGAGGTTTCAGAAGTTCTTTAAGTGCAACCTGTGTCTAAGTCAAGGCATTATGTCTCAAACTTGCAGTTGTACATTTTAATATTTTTCTTCAATGTGACATTAACTCCCTTTGGCATCTTTCGAAATCATAAATCCATACAAATCAGAAGTTTAAATATTGTCAAAATAAATAAAAATGTAGTGATGTGCCTGAAGAGACTCTTAAGGTCTTTGATTCCTTTTAGAAACTCTGTCATCAAGTTGAGGAGAGGTTGGCATGATTTTCCTGTGTCTGATGGAGATAGCTCGGTGCTAAATACTGACAGAACTGAAGCTGAAGGAATGGGAAATGCACTGCTACGTTTACTGGTTGTCTTAGTTTATGCTGTTCTTCCACCCCACTCACCTCAGCTGCTTTGTATTTTTTGAATATGAGCGGTTCTGCACAAGACAACAGGAAACGGAATGAAAAACCCAAGGAAGATACGTCCTTATTGTCACCACAGTCTTGATTTCCCCCTTTACCTTGTAACACCCAACAGACTCAGACTTTCCTGCCTTGTTACTCTTTAGAGATGAGGTGGAGGACCTCATCTTCAATTCTTCAATTGAGTTTAAAATGTACTCAGTACCTGTCCACAGGTTCAATAATCAAAAGTTCAATTGTCAACTTACCAACTCCAAGCAGAAAAGATCTTAAACTGAAATAGGAGTGTCCTTGCAAATATGAAATTTGTGGCCCATAGCCATTAGAGCTGAAGGCTATGTAAACTTTAAGTGAACTCACCTGTAAACTGGGACTTTGTTAGCATGTCTCTTGGGTGCAAGTACTATTCATACCTTTCCGCCCCACTCAAAAAAAAAAAGGAGACAAAACATCTGCAGGAAAAACAGATGAGTAAAAGTAAGCAAAGGGCAGAATGGTTCGCCAGTGATGCAGACAGCTACTTGTGTTAAAGCATCACAGAGAAAAAGGTCATAACTGAGAGCAAGGTTCCTCAGTTTCACCACCAAACTCAGTCTTATCCATCAGCATTTCAGAGATAAGACATTTGCTTTATCTTGCTTATGGTAGCTAAAGGTTAGAAGCTAATCAAGACTGTGTAACAGAAGTGGCTGGCTGAAAACAGTATGTAGGAACGTCCAAGCCTACCAGAGCTGTGATTTGTCAACTTCAATACTCTATTTCTGCATGTTTCTATTTCTGCATGTTTCAGAGATGCTACAAAAACAGTCCGTCACGGACAATTAAGGAAATTGCTTCCTGATGGAGGGAATCATCTTTCAGGCCCTTGGTCTTAATCAGCATAACTGAGGACTGATCAGTGAATCCAGTCCCATGCTATTTTAAGCAATCACATCTTGTAATGCCCTTCAGGAATGGATCAAAAAGAATTGGTTAAGCCCTGAAGTGTGAAAGTTTGTCTCATTACTCTAAGTGGATCTGTCTCCAATGTAATCATGATACATCCTCACATCTCTTTTTCAGCCTTAAACTTCTCACATCATTAACGTTTTATGACAAAATACAGCATAGTCTAATATCTTGTATTGATTGGCAGGATTTAATTTTCAGCTAGATTCAGGCACCCAATGTAGATGCTGTAGATGCCTTAAATTTGAGGGCTGACCCCAGTAGTGACGTTAAACATGAGTAAAATATAATGTAAAATAATGGGAAGGACAGAAGATGTATTTCAAGGATCAATTTTGAACCTGTTCTAGGCCAAGACATTTGACTTCAGAACTCAGAAAAGACCCACAGAGTCAAGATACTTCATTTGGACTGAGAGGGGGTAACTTGTGAAGCTACTGCAATTGGCCTCGATGACCTCTCAGTGTGCTGTTCTCAAAATGGCATTTTGGAACAAAGTGTTTCTTGAATTATTGTGGCATTCATTTATATGCGGCAACATTTTCCATGCATTACCTACAGGTGCAAATATGCTGTTGCAGTACCTGATCCCAGTACTTGGAGGACTTGGATGATGTTTAAGCTATAGGTGTTTCCTCACTGAGTGGCTGCTGCTCATGCAAAATTCAGCAACATTTCTGTTAGCAACCCATATGACCAAGAAGAAAGTTTACCTTCTGATGCAAGAAATTATAGCTAATTTTCAATACATGTTCTTGATGTGAGTTATTTTATATTAAATGCTTGACAGCTTTAAGACTGAAAATTATAGTAATTGAAATTTTCTTGATTTATAAGTCTCAGAATTATGAAAATAATGATTTGTTGGGCCTGAAATGCTTGTTTTCAAGTTTTCATATTTATTTAAACTGTTAGACAATCTTGTAAACACTCAGAGAACTCATTTGATTACACTCAGTTTATTTTAGAAATCTTTGCACTGAGCAGCCTGAAAGTAATAAATCATTAAAAAAAAAAAGTTTGAAGAAGAAACTACAATCTATAATTAAATCTCTGTGTATAAATTCCTATCTTCCACTGTGTGTGTGTGTGCACTATCCAACTCATAATTTTCTTAAGAAGGGAATCCCTTGAGTAGTAGTATTATAAAAATGAGAGAGGTTTTAAAGGCTGAGCAGATGGAGAGACTAGTGAGAAGAGCGTAACAAGCCGTGTTGTGGATCTGGAGTTTAAAAAGGTGATCTGCACAGGGGTTGAAAATTTCTGATTAATCTGTTTTCAACACCCAGTGGGCTTTTGACAAGATGTGTGTTTTCCACTTAATCAAGAAGTAATAGCAATACTAAGTTGACTTGGAAATACCACTTTTCTCGTTCAGAGAAGTTGTACTTCAGTAACCTCTTCTCCTAGTTGTCCCTGCCTGGCTACTTTTACTGTCTTTCTTTACTGAAAGAGTGGTGAAGCATTGGAACAGGCTGCCCAGGGAACTGGTGTAGTCACCATCCCTGGAGGTGTTCAAAAAACACATAGATGTGACACTTCAGAATACAGTTTAGAGGTCATAGTAATGTTGGGGTGGCCAGTTGGACTAAGTGATCTTAGAGGTCTTTTCCAACCTTAATAATGCTATGATTCTACAACTTTCTACATGAGCAACAGAACGAGATGTGTCTCTAAAACAATGATTAATGAACATCATCCAAAGAGCAGAGCTATAATTATTGCAGCTATATGCTGTGTTCTATCTCTATCTCTATGCTCTATCATCCCTGCCTCTAAGTAGCATCAAACCAACCAAGAATAAACAAACTTTTCTGATATTCACACTCAATCACCATGAGCACATGTAGATCCAGAGACCTAGACAGATTCATTCAAATGCAGAAGAGAGCATCCTCACAACCAGCAGATAGGCTTTACACAGTTATGGGTGGAATTTAGCAGGTCAACAGCTGGCTGAACATGAGCCAGCAGTGTGCCCAGGTGCCCAAGAAGACCAGCGACATCCCAGTCTGTATCAGGAATAGTGTGGCCAGCAGGACCAGGGAAGGGATTGTCCGCCTGTACTTGGCACTGATGAGGCCACACCTCAGTATTGTGTTGTTTTGGGCCCCTCACTGCAAAAAGAGATTGAGGTGCTGGAGTGTGTCCAAGAAAGACAACAAAACTGGTGAAGGATCTAGAGAATAAGTCTTATGAGGAGTGGCTGAGGGAAGTGAGGTAATTTAGCCTGGATAAAAGGAGGCTCAGGGGAGACTTTCTCATTCTCTATAGCTACCTAAAAGGAGGTTGTAGTAAGGTGGTGTCTGTCTCTTCTCCCATGTAACAAGTGATAGGGCAAGACGAAATGGCCTCGAGTTGCTCCACGGGAGATTTAGATTGTTCATTGGGAAAAATTTTCTTCACCCAAGGGTTGACAAGCTTTGGAACAGGCTGCCTGGAAAAGTGGTTAAGTCATCATCCCTGGCAGTGTTTAAAAGATGTGTAGGTGTGGTGCTTGGGGACATGGTTTAGTGGTGGACCTGGCATTGCTAGGTTAATGCTTGGACTTCTTGATCTTAAATATCTTTTCTTCCAGCTTAAACGATTCCTTGATTCTGTAATTCTATGATTCTTTCACAGCTACAATGTGCTACAATCACTAGCAAGCTCTGCTGGGCTTGAACTTCTTCAAAAGCACAAAGGAGCCATCAGCCATGCTCAGCTAGACAGGCTTGCTTGTTTGTTATCACCAGAATGCTGTGAAGACAGAGACTGAACATGGGAATCAGCCCCAGCGAGTTACCTTTCTCCCACTGTGGCGAAGACTATAATCATTTTATTTGTGTTCACTTAGAAAAGGTCCTTTCTTGCCCCTTATTTAAGAAAAGCATGATGAAGGAAATACATAGGCCCAGCTGGGGGTCCAAGAGCAACAGAGCCCCACTTAGTTATTAAACAAAACCCATGCGATACATCTGGCTACTCTGGCAGGTTTCTGGCAGCTCCTTAAACACAGAGAAAAGCAAGAACCGACACAGACTGAACCCTCTGAAAGAAGGCTCCTTCATTCCTGTGTATTTACATACAAAATTGACAGGGAGTGGTACAAGATTATTTTTCCTTCTCAGTCGTGGTCCTGCCCCAGATTGACACAGTGGAGTTTTAAAGCCATTTCTCTTTACAGTCCCTGAAGATTTGGGCCCTACAGCAAAGGAAAGGACATACATAATAAAAGTAATGAGGGTGTCACAACTATAATATCTGCCTGTTCCTTTGGAAGCTGGGCAATTTTCTCAGCAGAGAAACATCAAACTTGCAACCTCAGTTCACTGCAACCTTATGATCTCTTGGTTCATAAACCTGCCACTATGGCTTACTTCCATAAACTCAGATTGAAATTGCTTTAGTGCAATCATGTCTGGTCTGTTAACTCACAAACTGTCTTGATCCTTTGAAGATGGCAGCAGTTGCATGTCCTCAGCATAGAACAGTAAAATAAAAAAATCCTCTCTCTTCTTGCACACAAAATCTGTTAACCTACTGCACAGTATCTGATACAAGCTCTGCAGCAGAGGGAAGGAAATCTGTATTTGGTCTGTTTTGTAAATAAACCCAGAGCTCAGAGCATGGCTGAGCCACAGGGACAGGTTTATAAATCAACAGATCGTAACGTTTCAGGGAACAGAGGTGGCAAGTCTGATGATTATCTGATGAGAAAATTGCTTTTGGAGAAAGAATTTAAATTTGCTTTAAGTGAATGTTTGAGCAAGTAAGTTTCATTTTCCATAAATGTTTATGACAGAAAAAAATTAATCACATACATCTACAGAACAGGAAAACAAACCAGATTATGAGAGGTTTTCTCTGAAATTATAAGAACCAAGAGCCTTCTTAGTAACCACTGGTTTAAGTTTATTTTCTTCAGTAGTTACCCAAGACCTTTTCTGAAGGTACAGACTAGGCAAATAGGGCAAATAAAGGAGTTTACTTGTGCATATACGGACCATCCAGCCACTGTAACACAGAAAAATAAAGGTACTATTCTCTTTCTGTTTTTTAAATGCAAATGCAATGTTCACAATAGCAAACAAAGAACAAGACAGAACTATGACAAGTACAACAGGGAAAATGAGATTAAAAGATTCACCAAAAATAATAAAAGAATAGCAGGAAAATTTTTTAAATATTTTCCTCACTGCAATTTGCAGAGGAGAAGCAAAACTGGCCCATGCTCCATCCTCCAGACTGGCTCCTGTTGCTTGCTCCTGATATAACTTCTTTCCTGTGCACAGCATGTGTAAAGACCTCTTGCTCCACACACCTGCAAGCGTTTTTACTGTCGGTTCAACACATAGGAGAAACAGGAGCTTTTCTCCTGTGACTATGCTAACTTGCTTTCCTTCCCTCCCAGCAGGCAGTTGATGCCACCACTGCTCCTTTCTCACATGAGGTGGATGCACAAACATCATCACACAGAAACCTCCTCTGCACCCTCACACAGCAACCTCCCGCACCCACTCCCTTAGGGCAGTCACTCGGGTGGCTCAGGGCTGGTGAGTCTGCCTGCCAGCAGGTGAAGAAAAAGCTCAACCAGGATCGATGAACTTACAAGCAGAAAGACAAAGCTCAAAGCAACACCACTGAATAAACCTTACTGGAGTATCTTGTCCAGCAAGCAGGCTAGATATTTCAAAGCATGAAAAACGACATAGCTGTTTGCTGGAAAACAAACTTTAAAAGGTACACACAGACAGTTTTTGCTGTCTGTTAGATATATCAGTTTGTGGACCATACTAGAATCATAGAATTGTCAGGGTTGAAAGGGACCTTAAAGATCATCTAGTTCCAATCCCCCCTGCCATGGGCAGGGACATCCCCCACTAGATCAGGTTACCCAGAGCCCCATCCAGCCTTACCCAGAGCCCCATCCAGCCTGGCCTTGGACACTTCCAGGGATGAGGCTTCCACCACCTCTCTGGGCAACCTGTGCCAGTGTCTCACCACCCTCATGGGGAAGAGCTTCTTCCTAACATCCAATCGGAATCAATTCATCTCTAGCTTTAATCCATTCTCTCTAGTTCTATCACTACCCGATATCCTAAAAAGCCCCT